>NW_016690228.1:3378174-3525734 GCF_001604755.1 Lepidothrix coronata | reverse complement strand
CACTGCGCAGGCTCGAAGGGTTAATGACCTTTCCCAAATCTTCGCTCGCGAAGACTGGCCATTATATTATCAGAGATAATTTTCCAGATATTCTCCTCTATCTGAAATTCTAACCACTGACTTCTTCATACACAAACTATGTCCAAAACTTCAGAAAACCACCATTTTGAAAGGCATACAAACCCCAACAACTGCAAAACACACAGCAAGGCTTCTCATTCATTTCTGGCTGGAAGACAATGGATAGAGCTCTTTAACCTAACAGACAGCACTGGAATCCAAGGGTTGTAAAATGTAGCAAGTAAGTCTGAAGTGGAAAAATGGCATAAGTTGCTCAAAAGGAGAACCCCCTAATTTCTCTGAAACTCACATTAAGTTGAAGTAGCAATGAATGACATATTTTAGGAGTGTCTTTCAAAAACACACACTGTAGTTGATCCACAGCAATGACTCAGTAAAACAACTGGTGGACAAAACCAAGTGCAATGCAGAACTGGCTAGATCCGTACAAACGATCCCAGTGACTCCATTTCTTTTTCAATTCTGTGAGTCAGGAAAGCTGCAACACCAGCTATCCCTCTAAATATACAGGAATACTCTGTAATGACTAAAGAACATAGAAAAGAGTGAGTAGGGCATTTTAAGCAACAGTCCTACCTTGCGCAAAACTTCATAAAACTAAACCTTATCTAAGACACTCACAATTTAAGCTTTTGAATGCAGCTCCAAATAGGCTTCTTAAAAAAAACACCCATTTTTGCCTTTAAATCAATATTTCCCTAATTATTTTCATAAGGACCTCTTGACCTTTGAACTAAACATAAAAATACCCCTATATTGCTATGTGCTAAGAGATTTATCATCTAAGCCAAAGAGATGCTGTAACACTTTAAAGATTAAAATTTATACAACAGGAAAATACCAAAACCCCTTAAGAAATGTCCTGAAACCTAATATAACTCTTGAAACATACAGCAAATACAACAAGCACAAGTTTGTTACACAAAGCACTTTATTGCATTACATGTACATTGACATTTATTGCAATTAGTTTCTAGCATATTGAAAACATCCCAAATCCCAACACAGACAATATCTTTGCCTCGATAAATTGCCACCAATGACAATGCATCAGCATTACATCAGCAGTTAGATTTGTGTCAAAATAAAAATGTAACAATGCCATCCCACTCTGGTGTAATACTGGGTAAAAAACTTCAGAAAATCTAAAAAAATAATGCTCCTTATGAATAAAAGAACTCATCAAAGGAGGGCACGTTTTCAGCCCAGCATGAAGTGTGATGGAGAAAACTCTCTGGTGATCTTGACTGGGCTTGCTCTAGAAGAAGTATGGTACCACGCTAAGCTTTGCTTCTCAGCTCACCATGTTGAAGAAGCTAGACCATCTTCCCGATGGAATTCCACCCAGGCTGGAATATCTGCATGCCTTGCCCCACTAAGGCACAAGAGCTCTGTGTCATGCTGCCTCTTCATCACACTCCACCATGTAACCAGACATACCCTGCATACACTATAGTAACAAAAAGCCCCAGGAGACATCTTTAACTTAACATAAAAATAACCACTGTATTGAACTCTTTCAAGAACAAGTCTTTATTTTGATGCTTTAGGTTTGGAGCTGAAGAAGGTAGAAATGGATTTCATTCCACTCTTATCAACTTTGGCCAGAGCCTTCTGTGCTGCAGACAGCTTGGTATTTGCCTGTTAGTGAAATAATAAACAAAGCCAGTTAAACAGCATCTCCACAGGGGGGGAATATATGCTACAAACTCCTAAATACAGAAGCTGAGCAAGAAGTTGAATCATTTTTTTTGTATATAACAGTAAAGATAATGTTTTACAGGTTTTGAATTGCAAGAGAAAAACCTTTAAAAACAAATTCGAGACTATTCAAACTGAAAAATACTTGTCATGAACTACTTAACCTCAGACAAAGACAGAAAACCAATTACAGGGACAAGGAGGTGAAACATCTTTCCTTTCTGCAGAATGAGGTATCCCAAATCAAACGTTTACTTTGGGATAATCCCTGAGTGTACATTAAGAGGAATAATGCATGCAATATAACAGATGCATACAGTACCCTCCAACTCAATCTCATGATTATGCTGTCAGCAGGCTGAATTACAGACTTGCATTACAGATGATGAATAATTCACACTGATTTACTATCAAAGACTCTAGACACAGTGAAATAAAGGGAAAAGAGATGGAAGAACTAGGAATGAAGAAAGTAACTAACATCTGCAAAGCACTTTTGAGGCCATTGGGACAACTTACCAGACTTTTACACCTAAAACACATTTTATGAGCCACATTTTACAGAGCTGACCTCTTTTCTTTCTTTTATTTTAAAACATAACGTTTTAAATCTCTAGCTGCTTTCCCTATTAAGAAAACTTTGCATTGACCTTTCTTTATGATATTCCTCAGTCTGCAGAACTTCACAATTACAATACTTGGGATCAGCTAGATAGTTATGGATAGGATGGAGATACGCAGCAACAGTACAATTGCCTGTGTTACTCTACAAACAAAACCACTGCCAAAGTATTTAAAAAAGAGTAGTACACTGTACAGAGTCCAAGAGCTATCTTTTCTTTCCCAGATTCTCTCATCAATATGCTTCATTACTTCAGAAGTAAATCATATTTAATGTTAAAATGAATTATTTTTCCTCAATTTATTTCTATATTTATGCTAAGTTCAAAAGCTATAGGTATATAATCGGGGAAGGGGGAAACATGCATATTTTAAACTATTCATCACCCTCATTTAGGGGGCAATCCTCTTACTTCAAAACTCGAATGTGCACTGAGTACAAAAAATTTGGGGGGAGGAAGGAATGCATCTGTCACCAGCTGCTTCTCTTTGCAAAGGGATAACGAGTAGTCAGCATTAGTCTGAAGGTCACAAGACCACCACAGTGGGCCTTTTTGGTTCCCGAAGGATTGTAGGAAGATTCATTTTCTTTCAATGTTCAGAGAAATAAGCCAGTACAAGCCTCTGGCACACAAAGACAGGCTCTATTTCTTTTCACATCTCTGTTGCTCTCCTAGGAATAGTACAGTGGCAGGCACTGCTGGACTCAGATTTGAATTGGCCTCCAAACTTGCTTTGAAGCTGGCAATCAGTAAGTTCTGTGTTGATTTAACTTCATTAAGTTGACATAAGTAAGTGCACAAGCAATATTTCTACATAAAATAAAGCCTGTCTTAGCATCCCTTGGAATGTAAGTAAATGCTGCCATCTTTGTTTCTTTTTCAAGTAACTGAAATTTAACAGTTGCTATCACTAAGCCATAGGATTTCTCATCTAAAGATCTCAAAGAGCTTCGCAAACATTAGCTTCGCACCTTAACACGTGTCTAAGTCTGCGAGCTTCACTGGAATGTTCACTGGTCAAATACAGCCAAGCACTAACAGTATAGAAGAGTTCAGAATGGGAAATTAAAACTGTCAAAGTCAAATTAAACCTGAATGCAAAGTTCAAGGAGATGTAAGATACAGATATCAGATAATTTTGTATTTGTTTTCCTGATGTGTTTTGGAAGAGAAAGTTAAGCACTCTGTGCTAATATTGGATATTAAGCTATGCTTTAGCAAAACATGCATGAATGCAAGGCTTGCTTACCTTTTTGGTTTTCAGGTTGTCGCTGTTGAGTTTAGTATAGTCTTCTTCTGGTTCCACAGGGACATCTGACAATTTCCTTTTCTGAAATGTTAGAGTGAGGAAGTTGCTCTGTCAACCACTTTTATGATGTAGACACATGGAAGTTCAAAGCTTTGGCTTTATAATGTAACCATAGCACCAAAACAGGACTGGCAATCAACTGAAGAATCTGCAGCAAGAACGGTAGATTTCTCTTTGCAATCGTCTTCTTGACAAGTGAATATATACCATCTCTACAGCACTCAGAAGAGATCATTCACTGCCATGGGAAGCATTTTCCTCCTAGCCTTCTGAAGAATGACTTTTAGAAATGAGCCATGATAGTGACTTTGATGTCAGAGTCTATTTAGACAACTTTATGGAGCAGTTGTTGAAAGTTACTGCCTAACAGTCAAGGAACCTAGACTCTGGTCCCCATGATCCCACGGAACTGTGCAGCAACTCCAGTGTTATTGATTGCTATCTGCCAACACAAGTGGATGATCATCTAGTCTACTATGATCAGTTTGTTCACAGCCTTTAGAATTAATTAGTTTCTACAGTTTGGTAACAGTGAAACACTGACATAGCACTGCTGACTGCTTCATCACTTGAATCCAACAGTATATTAAGAAGTTTGACCCTGCCTGTGCTGTGTGCCCTCTACCTTCAGAAATAATGCAAGTGAACGATTCTCAGTACTTCACATGATCAGGCTGTAAAAATGAATATTTCTTTCCATAAACTGTGAGCATGTGTTTAGTTTAAAGGTGAAAACTTTCTGGTATGTTTCCAAAAGGGAAAAAAAGTACATAGTATTTTACAGCACGGTATTTTTATTATTATTATATATCTGATATTACTACCCTGTCCTTAATATCCTGTGAAATCTAGACTGTGGCCTTCCTAGTTTTTGTGCCAAAGAGAGTGATTTTGCAAGCAACTTGGATGGTACCATACATTTTAAGATCCTGTTTTATTCATTTTGTTTATGGTGCTTGTGATACCTCTCTCTCCCCCTCCCTCTCTCTCTCTGGCACAGAAGCCAGGTCTGCAGCTTAGATTTCTCTGCTCTTAGAACCAGATCCAACTGCAGCCTTTTCTTTTGATTTCAATGGAATCTGGATCAGCTCCTCTAGGAGGCTGTTTACTGTGCTGTGATTACATTTTCAAATGACAATTTAATGAATAATCATTTTTCTCCTCTTTTTGGAATCTGATAAACAAGTTTTTAAAACTTACAACAAAAATGTTTGCATTTCAGCAAAACACTTGATGTTTAGTTGTAGCAAAGCCTACATGTTCTTTGTAAATGTCTCTCATCATCTGCCAATGGCCAGACTCCCTGTGCTGACAAAATGGACAGTACGACGATTACAACACAAGATCAATGGCTTGCAATTAATACAAAGAACATGCAATTTTGATTTAATCATTAAATCACAAAGTCCAGACTGTACCCAATTTGCTCTTGCTCTTCTAGAGAGAGAATCTGTTGTTGCTTTTCTGCTAATCACTGTAAACCTCTCCTCCCTTCAGATTTTAACATAAATTCTAAACATGTAATTACTTTAGCAAAATAGGAAATGCGTTAGAACCTTCTTCTTTTGCAATAATCATATATTACGTCTCTCAATACACCTTGCCTTCATGAAGACAAATGTCAATGCAAGCGAATAAAAATCGTGTGAAGGAGACTAGATGTTTGAGTGTACAAGCCTACCTTGCTTCTCTGAGACTGTAAAATAAAGTGTTTTAATATTTGAAGATGCAAAGACTTAAACACAGAAACATCATACACACCCTGGTCAGTGCTCTGGAAATAATTCAGTTCCTCAGCAAGATTTCACTGCCCAACAACTGAACAGTTGTAAGCCTCATTTCCTCTGTAACCAAAGGGCTGAAATAAAACTATTTTTAAAAATAGATTCTCAGAACTATCCCAATGGTATAAAAGCTATTAGTACATAATATGAAATGTACATCACATGAAGTTTAATACAGTTGTTGTAACATGCTTATATAGCTAATGAATATCAGTTGGCTCCTGATGTGTGTGTAATATTTCTTACAATGCATAAAGATAATTCTTAACTGAATCCAAGGGCCAAGTAACTGTGCAGCCAGAACAACTGTCCAGCCAAATGGAAATAACGTATCTATAGATATACATTGGAGAACAAATACTATTAATAACAGTAGGGCTCTATTATTCCTGTATGTGCTAGCTGACATGTTGCTTAACAGAACAGTCACCGAACCAGCCAGAAATGAGGTTATTTTAGACTTCATTTTGGTAAGTAGCAGGGACATTGCAGAAAAGGGCAGTGCAGTAAGTAACCTAGTTTCAGTAGACATAAGGTGCCTCAGTTTAAAGTACTTATGGAAAGGATAATCAAAAGTGGGGTTCTTGGTTCTAGGAGGGCAAACTTTGCAAACCATATGCCTTACTTGCCTAAGGCAAAGCAAAGGGACTTGATATGTGAGGAGGACACTAGGAACATAAAAGAAAAAGAAGTGATTTTGTATCTTTTACTTCAAACAAGGTGAAAAATCTTGAAGGACAGAACTTCTAGACTAAACAGTATGAATGTGCTTCCTTGCTCACACAGATGCACACATGTTCACCCCCCACCCCCCCCAGAAATCCAACTGATACTAGGTGTTAGCAGAATTCTACAACGAATGGGGGAAAAAGACTGCGAAAAGACTGCGAAAAGAAAAGAAAAGACTGCGAAAAGACTGCGAAAAGACTGCGAAAAGACTGCGAAAAGACTGCGAAAAGACTGCGAAAAGACAAGAAAAGACAAGAAAAGAAAAGACAAGAAAAGAAAAGAAAAGAAAAGAAAAGAAAAGAAAAGAAAAGAAAAGAAAAGAAAAGAAAAGAAAAGAAAAGAAAAGAAAAGAAGAAAAGGAGTTGGTTTAGGGGTCAAGTAATACTGGGATTAAGTGAGAGCTGCCAAAAAGTCAAGTTGAGTTAGACCTTGGAAAGGAAATTAAAACAAACAGTACAAGGTTGTTTAGCCACAGAGGCAGAAGGGGAATTAAAAGAGAAAAAGTGAAGCTGCTATGCTGTAAGAATTGGATAGATATTAAAGTTAATCTATGTATGGACCCAAAATTGAAGAAATCCTTTGACTCAGTAAATCATTTTCAATAAAGATTAGGAGGTTAAACACAGGGGCAGAAAAGAGAATAGAAATCACTCTATTCAAGATAGAAGTAAAACTAAATATGCTGACTGTTGGGAGACTACCTTAGAAATCACAAGATCAGAGGCAAAACCTGGCAAATGTTCTATCAGGTAGAGACCATACTGTTGCAGAATAGCCAAAGACCCATCTATATGTAAGAAGGAAGAATAACTAAAGATAGAGAGTAAATGAACCATAGAATCATAGAATGGTTTGAATTGGAAGGGACCTTAAAGATCATCTAGTTCCAACCTCCCCTGTCGTGGGCAGGGATGCTTTTGACTAGACGAGGTTACTCAGAGCCCCATCTAGCCTGGCCTTGAACACTTCCAGGGATGGGGAGTTCACAATCCCTCTGGGCAACCTATTCCAGTGCCTCACCACCCTCACAGTAAAGAATTTCTTCCTAATATCTAATTTAAATCTACCCTCTTTCAGCTTGAGGCCATTCCTCCTTGTGCTATCATTACATGCTCTTGTGAAAAATTCCTCTCCAGTCCTCTTGTAGCCATCTTTAGGTACTGGAAAGTGCTATAAGGTCTCCCTGGATCCTTCTCTTCTCCAGGCTGAACAACTGCAGCTCTCTCACCCTGTCTTAGCCTGAAAACTAAACATAGGTAATGCCTACTGACTTATCTTTATTTTCTCAAATATAACACATTTTCCAGTGACAAGAGGACTTGACATGGTGCCACTTAAACAACTGAAATTATAGAAAATAAATACTGCACAAGAATTTTAAGGTAGGTAAGAAAGTGGGTAAAAGGGAAATAAAGGCAAATAATGCAGAAGGGGATGTCACTGGATCAGATGGAGATTACTAGTGGACTGCCATAAACAGTATCTATTCAAAATGTTCATTAATTGGTAATTAAAGATAACAGAATGCTAACATTTGCTGAATGTACACCACTGAGTCACATTATGAATACCTAAAGAACTTTTAACACTGTGAAGGAAAAGCCAAGGAATCTTCAAGACTGGAAACATTAAAAACAAACTAAAAGTACAGAAGAAGTAAAACGCCATGTACACAGCAGCTAATTGCATGAATTTCTTGTAAATCTGAATGCTGATCAAGTAAAAACTGCAGTGGAGAAAAAAACAACTGTCTTAACTGTTCACAGCATGACTGAGAGCTATCTGGTACATAACACATCAATAGATGCAAACGGGATTCTAATCTGTAATGGGACAAAGTACTTCTAGTTAAGACAAGAAGGGAAGAATGCCATCATACTGCATGAATAAAGGTTTTAACAGAAATTATTATACATTATTCTGGTCACCTGTTTTGAAACAATTGAATTAACCTTGGAATAGGTGTAAAGAAATGTTTCTGTAATGATGAGGGAATGGAGAACCCACCTTACACAACCAAGCTGGCTTCACCAAATGATACACAAAGGATATGTTTTCCCTTTACACATCAAGAGAACTAATGTTAGGGAGGGAAAAAAGCCATTTCAATTTAAAAAAAAAATGATAAAGTTAGCACAAAAGCATAGGGGAATAAATTGGCCATGAATAAATTCAAGGTGGAATTTACAGAAAGGTTTCTGAGCATCAGAGGAATGAGGTTATGGAACAATCTTCCAAGAGAAGTAATGGAAATAAAAAATCCTAGTGAGACTTACAGTGAAGAATGGTCAGTGTATGAGAGATTATCCAATATGGTTGTCTGGGAATCCATGACCCAGGAGGTCCCTTTCAGGGTCCTCATAAATTATATATGAAAGAAAATCTATGAGGTCATATTGTCCCTTCAACCTCAATAAAACTATAATCAGCAAAACACATACGAAAAGACTGCTGACCAAAACCAGAAAATATGTCTCTCTCTTTCCCTCCCCTTTTTCAAACAGGAAAACCAAGCAAGTTATTCCTTATTAAAAAATATGAGTTACCTGGTAAATTTTTTGTGTTGTTTTAGACTGGCTTTCACAAGGCCAACTTATTTAGTGTATTGTACTCAGTGCTTGGCCCGGCCTAGTTTTAACAATAATTCAGAGAAATTACCTTACAACACAATGTATCTATCAACATCCTAATGTTCTCCTACCTTCAATGGTGGCTCTGGTGCTGGGTTTCTGAGTTCTGTGAGCCTGCAGAACAAAAGATTTTAAGTTAATTTTTTATAAATTAAGACAGATGGATTGCACGACCTAAAGTCTGCAATTGCTTCCTCACAAAGGCTACCTTGGCTATCAGCTGCTAACATGTGGCAAGCCCTTCCAAAAAGCAGCTCATGGACTCTGTGTTTCTGACTTATAACACTGTTCAGCTGTGGGGCTTCAAGCTGCAAATTGCACACTTTTCCATGGGTCACCATAACAGAACTGAACTGAGGAGTAGGTGCAGGGTCCCAGTGATGCTACAAGCAAAGGTTCCTTCTGTCAGGGAACACGAGGATGAGGATGCTGGTTCACCTTCCAGATTTAAATATAAACTAACACAGGTTAGATATGTGAAGTCAAACCCCAGCAGCACTGAGTGAGTAGGGAAAAGGAAAGAGGACTGGACATAAGGACACTACTCCTGGTTCTGCTGCTCGTGCTTGACCATTCTGGACAAACTGCTCTAACTCTTCCGATCTGCTTCCTGCTTGCTTTAAAATAGGATATATTACTCAGGGTTTCATGATGCAGCTATGATAAAAGACACATCCAACTTAACTATTACATCTGTCTCCCAGCCCATGGTCCTTAACATCATAGGAGAAACAGAAAGGCATAATCTACATTTGAAAAATCACATTCAAAGTGCGGCAAATATAATCTCATTGTGACATTCACTGCAACCTTGATGAACAAATCTCAGTTTCAACAGAAATCACCTAAAGGACATTAATGCATGCCATATAATACTGTCAGCTAGCTGGAACAATACTTACCCTAAGTATTTTAACAATTCCTTACTCAGATCTTCAGGAATATATTCTGATATTAACCCATGGGCATACCGTACGTAATCTTCAGGAATAGGGCAGGGAATAGAAAGGAGAAGAAAAAGAACATTCATGTTATGTAGTCAGGCTGCTTTAGCCTTGTTGCACGTGCTACCATAAAGCATAAGGTTGAATTAATAGTCAGAGACTTCTAATGGATACACTGTGATGCATCTCCGTGTTGAGTAGTTTATGTTATATGACACTTGCAGGTTTATTTAAAAAGTGAAGACTTACTACACTCACTTTGTCAGCACATGTTATTAATATCTGCTGTATGTACTTTACAAAAGCTGTTCAATTTCTGAGAATACTATATAGCCTGTATTCGAAGAAAATAAATTTTAAAAACCTGCAAAAGTAAAAAGCTGACTCAACAGAACATGCAATCATTAATTTTAAAGCATCTGGATCTTACAAATATTTGGCAAGGGCTTCAGTACTAAAGAACATTTTCTGGCTTTAACTGAAAACAATTAGATGAGACAATGAGTCTATTTCAAAGTCTTGTACTTAATTTTCAGTACTTTATAGAAAATGCCAAGGCCTATCTAAACATCACTGGCAAGACAGGATAATTATCAGTGGAAATATGAACTACTAGAAGCTGTTTTCAGTACAGGACACTCCTGCTATAAATGTTTTTCTGAGAGATTGGGAAAAAAAAGTGACCCTTTTATAACATGAAGTCCTAAACCAGATCTTTTCCGGTCACGTTCTAGACAAGCACTTACTGATCATGGGCTCGATTTTTTAAACTTGCTGTTGTCGAGGCTGCTAGGGAATAACTGCACCCATGCACAGAAAGCATTTGCCAGACAGACACTAAGTTAAAATCTCGCCTCTGAATGCCAACTAAAACAGGCCAGCTTTATCTGCTCATATGCTTACATACTTAGAGAGCTCAGAGTGGCAAAGAACTACTTCTTTAGCGCCAGCGATAAGTTTCCCCTTTTTTCCCTTTCTTTTTTTTTTTAATCTAAAAAGCCCAATGGAAACTGGCATTGAAACAGAAAGCATTAACAAACTGACACCAGCACACACATTTCAACCACACTGACAATAAATTTCTAGTATTGCCTATCTGCACTTCTCCTTCCTTCACTGCCTAGATTCATCAAGGATTTGTCACTTTCTAAGCCCACTTTAGGGTCAGGAGAGAACAAGAAATAATTCCAACCCAAGATAATTTCACCTCAGCACTTAATATGTCCAACTTGCTACTTAAAACTATTCTTATCATTTCACTCTTTGCGTTATGACACTGAATGTTGAGCCCAAGTCAACTGCCACTATTTTGTACTAAATATAAAATCCATTCTCTTTGCATTTCTGCTTTGAAGCAATCTTCACCGACTTCCTTTACCAATTTAAAAATACCACTGTTTGCCTTCTAGGGAGTCTGCGTTCTCACCCTAGTCTAGCTTTGTTATTAACCTTCTGTCAAATATCAGAATACTGGCACACCTCCCTTCTTGTCTTCTAAATGAAATATTCAGGTGTCATATGTTAAACCTCCCCTATTTTCCTATTTGCACTCATTATATCCTCCCATACTTCTGCCCTATAACATCTGTAAATGCTAACTACATATACCCATCTATTTATAAGGTACTGAAATTTCATAATACTCCTATGAAAGCAATTCCCTTCAGAAATAAATTGCACTGTCACAGCAGTGAAAGGATTGGACAAGGAAATTAGCTTTATTAGACAGAATTAAGTGTTGAGTAATGTCCATTTGACTTCCCGTCATTCACCTTGCCACATAGAGTGGTACTACCTCCAAAACTCACCTACTTTAAACCCCAGCACTCCTTATTTCAATGCTGCTCTCTTAAATATCAAACAACAAGGCTTTTAAAAAGACTTATATCCGTGTCACTGTAAGTAAGGAGCAAGGTGTAAAAACCACTGCAGATGAACTATTTAATTATAAATTTCAGAGAAAAAGTATTTAAGCATAGTCAAGATGGTTGCTGCCAGGGCACTTTTCCCTTTCTTTAAAAAAATGGGGGTGGGGAAAAGGATGAAAAGTTACTGTAAAGTTCAAGTCACAAGTTTTGCAGCTTCGCCTCTTTTTGAAAATCATATATTACAATCTCTGTTCTATAAAACTGTCCAGTTCCCTCTTAAATCTCATTTATGTTGTTTCCTTTGATATCATTAGTTGGTAGTTCATTTTCCACTTTGTCAGCAAGTTGCTTTGTTTCTCCTTAATTTTCAACAGCATGAAGACTTCTGAATGTCTTTGTAATAAGAAATAACTTGCTTTTGCTCATCTTGCTCTAAACTTTTCTTAGAAACTTTCATTAACATTCAAAGAATTTATTTTGAGTCCATTTTCAGGTTTCTCTACAGAACTTCACATCCCAGTAATATTCAGGACATTGCCCTCCCCAGAAAAAAGGGGACTAGAAGCAAACAGGATCAAACCAGACTTTTTGGTAACAGGACTGTCAATTTCAGGGCAATTTAATACACATATTATTAAAGTTATGCCCTTAATAATTAAGCATTTGTGCATTCTATATATTTGTCACAAAAAGTAATGTTTGGACCAGGAGCTTTTTCTCTGTGACTATGACTTTCTAAGATCCCTTCACCTTTTTGAAGAATTCTGTGAATGCTCATATGCATTCTATGGAATGCACTAGGATGCATTCTATGCATCTTAATAAGAATAATATTAAAAAGAAGCATGTTTTAATACAGAGACACTTACTGGGTGGATAGTCATACATATAAATATGGGTCCAATTGTCTAAGACAGTGTCAGTTCAGCAAAGCACTTCAGTATATATTTCACTGAGAAAAATGTTTTCTTGTTGACCTCTGGAGAAATTAAGAGAATCTCAGCTGAGACCTACTGTTAATTACAATGTCATCTGATGAAGATACCAAAGAACCTGGAAAAGCCAAGGCAGACAGTCGCAACATATATGGAATTTTCTGTACAAGGAATAAATGTACTGCAAAGGCCAATTTCAATACATTTTAGTTTCTAATCATGTTTTTTATATCCATTTATGAAACTTCACAAAAATGGAATTCATTACAATTTAGTTTTAGGTTTAGTTTTCTTACCTTCTTTAGTATCTGTGATCTCTTTACTGCTGACAAATGTACTTGCAAGTACCCTTTCACCCACTGATATATTGTTGCTTTTAAGTGCTTTCACTGTTTGATTAACCTATAGAAAACCAAAGAATGAAATGTCTATATCAGTATTGTTATGCACATGTTAACGCAGTGACAAAGCTCTTGTAATTTTGTTTCAAGCATATAAAACACTCAAGTTATGGACTGTGGTGAAATTTAATATACATTTGTAATGACTAGCATATGAGTTCAAAAAAACCCAAAGAAAATAGCATGTCTTTGAACATGTTGCCTTGGCAACACAGCACCAGTTTTGTAGCACCCTAAGATGAACCGAGCTACTCAGATGTAATAGCCATGATTATACAGGTGAGAAATACACCTGCTCAGAAAACAGAAAATGCCTGAGCTCAGCTGGATTGTAGAGGCAGTCCTGGTGGAAATCAAAGATTAAGGACTTTACAGGGCATTGCTATATTGGATGCAACAGAGAGATAACTGTCAGAAGAAGTTATTTTCCACAACAAAAACGGGTACCTGTTGAAATGTAAATATACAGGTAATCATTGCAAAATAGGTATCCTGATGCCTCATCACTGCAGAAAGTAGACCAGATTTTTTGCTTGTATTGACTAATTTAAATGACAAGGTTTTCCTATATCATGTGATGCATACCATCCTTTTCTACAAAGTGGCATCATATTAGAGGCAGGTTTGTGTGAATAAAATGAAATTCATCTTTATACCAAAACACAGACCCCATAAAGCTTAGCTTTAACACTACTTTATTTTTGGCATTCTGTACAGACCTCTCGAACAGCATGATTGGATCAGGATAACAGCAACCAAACAAGGACCATTCTAAACAACTCTGCCAAAACTTTGGGAAACACATTTGTAGCACAAAACCAAGGCATTTCTGTCCAGCTGCAAAGCATGGCAGAATTTAAAAGCTGTAACATTCAAAGCTCTCCTCCAGCCCATCTATGTAGGGGACGAAGCAAAGGGCAAGCCCCTAACCTTATTCAAAGCCTACAGCAACAGCTGACAGCTTCTTCTGTCTCCCCACACTCCATGAATCCCTTTCATGGCCAGCCTCGTCAAAAACAGAAATGTAACAAGCTTGTAATATCTCTAACACATGATCACATTCCCAAGTGTGACAACTTTACTGCGATGTCTGTCCGTCTTGGACAGGACACGTACCTTGAACTGAGGCACACCACATAGCTCAAATGCAGAAATGGACAAGGTAATAAATAAGCATGTGCATTTTAAACATAAAGCAAAAGAGAAACCCAATACCTTTTTCTTTAACCACTTCAGTGTCTTCTCTTGGCTGTATTTATGGAATTTCTGACTGCCAATCTCTGAGAAAAAACAAGTAAGGGAAAGAAAGTCATGTCTGGTTTGAATTGCATTTCCAATACATTTAAAATCTCTTAAGTTGTAGATACAGCATGAAAGTTAATTTGCGTCTTGGACATGTTCGATATCAAGGTAATAAGTTTCAAAAATATTGGAAACATAGAAAAATAAACAGAATAAGCTGATTTGTATCAGTCTGAACAATTTGAAAATTCTTTAATTAGGACCTAATCCAGCAAAGCACATATTTTATTTATTTATGTGTAATCTTGGGCTGCCTGAATTCACTGAGACTCTTCTCAAGCCCTTGCAGTTTGCCAAACCTTTACTGCCCTATGTCACCAGGTCAGTCATTTTAACTACATAGTTCACAACACAAAATGTTTGTTCCACGACTGCCTTTTATTAAAAAAACCAAAACACAAACCAAACCAAAACATATTATCTTAAAGCTTTAGTTATTGAATTCCAGCACCTAGTAAGAGGCTGGGACAGTGAGTTTATTACTGAAGACAAACCATTCACCCTTTCAATAAACACTTTTCTATCAGTTCTCTCATGTCACAGAGTTCCTGAAACGGAAGTTTTACTTCTATCCCTCCTTTTACATAATTAAATATAATGTCAAAAGAAAATACAGAATTCAAAATAGTGAAACACACTCCTTGTGGGAGAAAGTACATGATTCACTCATGATTTATGGAGCAACACAAATTAACTCAGTGATATAAGAATTTCATAAAGTGCTTCCCCTGTGATAACTAGGGTATAATGAACACTCGCTATTCACATGTGATTAGTTATCTGGAGATATGTGAGTTCACAATGCTGAGGCAAAACAGAGAGAAAATTACAAAAGCTCATGAAAATTTCAGCATAAAAAATCAGTATTAATTAACAGAAAACTACATTTGGGAAATGGAATGAGATGCCTAGTAAGATTTCAAAGGAGATTGTGGAGCCCACTGTGTTTCAGTCTTTTTTCTTAACAGGTATTTCAGTAAGTTTTGGTCTACTGTATACCACTCCCATAAATACCTACATCTGTTTCATGCCATTTACTGATTCAGTGTCATATTCCAACACTGAGTTCATGAATTTCATTCTTCCCTTGCAAACAACAACATATTATTTATGATTTCTTCAGCATTTCCTTCTTTGGGGTTTATCTTGGCTCTTTCAAATTGCATGCAAGTAGTGAACTATTACGTGCTCTTTCTGTATGCATGGTAGGGGGTATGGAGAGGTTGAGGAAAGCTGTTTACAAGATAAAGTTTAAATCTGTCTCAACAATCGCAGAATAGTAAAATGCAAAAACTCTTCACAGCAAAAATGAAAAAAACAGTAATATACGCTGTGCTTAATGATGAGTTGCAGGTAAAGCAATTAGCTGTGACATTGCTGACTGCAGCCTTTAGGACTTAAAAGTTTTTAAATGGCTCTGAAAGACAAGAAGCAGAAAATGGAGAAACACTCTGGAGATACTTGGTTCAAGTATCCAGCCTTTGCTTCTCAAAGGGCTAACGTGGTTTGGGTTAAAGTACAGTGACTATGATTCGTGGATTCCTCTCATATCAAAGTTTGAGGAAGGGACATCCTCCGGGCACCATCCCCCAACCCATGCTGAAAAGTAATTCTAGTCTGGATTCCCTGGCAAACTCCCCCACAACAGCATGATTCAGAGTGACTCAGTTAGGGAAAGGAAACGCAGAACTGTGAAGCCATTTTCATTAAAACATGTGAAAAATAATTACACTGAACCCTTTAGAGATCACTTTGTTTGAAAATATTTTGTGTGCCTGACAGTTTTGACTATTAAACTCTAGAAACTGACAATATTTGAGACCTCTGAAGAATTAAAGTGAGTTATGAAAGTCACAAACTGTTGACAAAAGGATTCGATATTGGAACGTGGATTTAACATGTGATGCACATTTGATATTGGTGAGAGTTAGCGACTCTGTTTGATAATATGAGTATATATTGGAAAGCCTTTTGTTCCCTAATGTGTCTGGTGCCTATAAAACTGGTCTGAGACATCTGGAAAGATTGGGTCTGAGAAATACAGATGGAATATAAGTGGTTCTACAATTAAATAATATGTTCAGCGATCGGGTAATCGCTATGTAGACTTGGAAGTTTCCCTGATGTATTGTTGAGCAAACTGCCTAAAGCACATTTTAACATCCATTTTCTCAGTGTTTTCCATAACTCTGAAACTCATATGGCCCCTTTTTTCCTACCTTCTGGGAATACAAGCTTGGCAATATCATTTAGTTATTCTAATCAGGTAAGTTTTCTTGGCTCTTCATGTTAATCACATCAGACAAGATTACAGTGCAGCTTTTGCCTTGTAAAATGAAACAAAGAGTAACACTCAAGAACTGGAATTCATAACCCTTTCTTAAACCTCTATTGTACTTCCTATCCAATGCAAACAACCTGCCTCACCTAGATTTAGTGAGCTGCAAAATACCTTTTCCCCAACTACCAAAGCAGGTAACCCAGAATTTAATTCAGCTAAATGAATTTTCAGTGCCCTTCAACATCGAGGCCAGGGAAGGTGGATTTTCTGCTAATTCAGTAAGTGTAAACTGTGAGTGCTCTGGGATAAGAATTTGTTAGACAGATGTTAAATGTCTTATGATTAAATTAAGAGTGAAATAATTATGTTGTTAGGTTCTGTCAAGCTGCAGAAGCATCAACACAACAAATACATCTTGCCCTAACTCCTTAAACAAGAAAGGCTACAAAGTGGACAAGTCTTAAGAGCTAGAAAAGAGTACCTCAAGCCATAATACTGGTATTTTTTACAGGCAATAAAAGACATGAGAATATGAAACACATAGAAGTGGATTAAACAGAAGGGTGATTTGTGCATGACAGGCAAGCGAGCGCCAATGGGTTTGTTGCCTAACAGTACTCCTGGTGTTCTAAAAAAGAAAAGTCCTAAGAACAAATGCAAACCTGAACAAATAAAAAAGCATGGACAGGCAGGTACATGGAGAGGAACATCCCAAACCATCACATAAAGCTGATGTGTGCGTGTTTTTATGACAAAAACAATTTTTACCTTACATTTCAAAACAAAGCCCAAGAAGTGAACATAACTTCTTTAACAGCTAATATCATTTGCTTGGAAAACAATGCAAATGCGTAAGTGTACAGAATACATTACTGAAAATGAAAAAACCCAAGCAGTAAAGCATCTCCACTACTGTCCAACAAAATACAGTTTATCAGAGGATGCTCTGATGGATAACAGCTGCAAATACAGTATCAGAATAGATACAAAAGTTAGATAAAGATATAAGATCTTGTTTATAGCAAATACTTGTTTTGTTTCATTTTTATTTTACCTTCAAGAAGAGAACATAAATACTGCCCAAAGGCTGTGCTGTTGTTTGGAGTAAGTGCCCCTTCAGAAAAATAATCCAGACCTTGTCCTACATTCCTATGCAGGTTTAGGTTTGACAACTAAGAAGATCTGGCACCATTTTTCACCTTGTCAGATGAGTGACCAATCTGATCTCCTTCTATGACAAAGTGACCCACTTAGTGGATGAGAAAAAGTCTGTGGATGTTGTCTACCTGGACTTTAGTAAAGCATTTGACACTGTCTCCCACAGCATTATCCTGAAGTAGCTGGCAGCCCCTAGCTTGGACAGGTGTATTCTTTGCTGGATAAAAACCTGTCTGGATGGTCAGGCCCAGAGAGTGGTAGAGAGAATGGTGCCACATCCAGCTGGCAGCCAGTCACTAGAGGGATTCCCTGGGGCTCTGAACAGGGGCCAGTTCTGTTTAATATCTTTACTAATGACCTGGATGAGGGGATTGAGTGCACTTTCAGTCAGTTCACAGAAGACACCAAGTTGGGCAAGAATGTTGATCTGGTTGAGGGTAGGAAAGCTCTGCAGTGGGATTTTGACAGGACAGATTGATGGATGGGCTGAGGACAACTCCATGAATTTCAATAAGATAAAGTGCCATGTCCTGCACTTGGGTCACAACAACGCCATGCAGCGCTACAGGCTGGGGGAAGAGTGAGATCTGCTCAGCAGAAAGGCATTGGGGCTGCTGTTTGACAGCCGGCTGGATATGAATCAGCAGTGTGCCCAGGTGGCCAAGAAGGCCAATGCAATTGTAGCCTGTATCAGAAATTGTGTGGCCAGTAGGACCAGGGCAGCGACTGTCTCTCTGTACTTGGCACTGGTGAGGCCACACCTTCAATCCTGTTGGCTCAGTTTTGGGCCCTTCACTTCAAAAAGGACACTGAGGTGCTGGAGTGAGTCCAGAGAAGGGCAGTGGAGCTGGTGAAGGGTCTGGAGCACAAGTCTTATGAGAAGCAGCTGAGGGAACTGGGGTTGTTTAGTCTGGAGAAAAGGAGGCTCAGTGGGGACCTCTACAACTACCTGAGAGGAGTTTGTAGTGGGGTGGGGGTTGGTCTCTTCTGCCATGTCTCAAGTGAAAGACAAGAGGAAATGGCCTTTAGTTGCGCCAAGCAAGTTTCAGATTAGGTATTACAAAAAATTTTTTTCACCAAAAGAGTGGTCAGGCATTGGAAGAAGTTGCCCGGGGCAGCAGTGGAGTCACCATCTCTGAAAATGTTCAAGAGGTGTCTGGATGTGGCACTTGGGGATACGGTTTAAGGGTTATAGGGATAATGGTTGGGTTGGCATTTGAACTTGATGATTTTGAAGGTCTCTTCCAACCTTGATGATTCTGTGATTCTGTGCACAGAAGTTTAATAGTTCTTCTCTCACCCCTAGCTACTTAGCCAGTGTTAGAAAAGTTGTAGGGCACAGCAACTGCTTAAGAGATTAAAAATACTTTTTACTACAAGTATTTCTCACTTCATGGGAACGTGAAAGGGGATTTGCAGTTCAGATCCGCCTGTCTTCAAGACGCTTTCTCATAAGTCAGAAATCACAAAGAAAAAGATTCTTTGGTCTCAATGATACCAATTGTAACTAAATGTCTTCTGAAGGTTCTTTCAGAAATCTAATATTATTCCAAAATTATGTGCTTATAGAAGCACATAATTCCAACTAACCCAGTCCCAGCAAGTAGTAACAACAAGTAACAACAGCCTTGCTGCCCAGATTTTCTTCTCTGTTGTTACAGTGATCATTTTCAGTGGAAACATATCCCGCGCCCTAAAGTTCAAATGCAACTGTCCTACATTGCTGCACAGGCACCATATCATACTGGAAATACTTAAACTTGTGCATCCAAATTTTTCAGGAAAATTCACAGTTTCCCCACCCCCCTCACACTTTAATGTTCTAGACAGGTAGGAAGAGGTTTGGTCTTTTACTCAGCTGGCTTTTTATTCTCCAGTCACCTTTCCATAGCCACTACCCTACTACCTAAATACTTCTTCCTATATATTATGAATAACAATGGTTGGTTTGCTTCATGAAGGCAAATTTCTAATGTTTCTAGCTTTTAATCTGTGCATGTCAACTCCTTAGAGGAGCTCTGCATGCAGAAGGGTCAGACAGCTTAGCTGTTTTGCACTTGGTGGCAGATTCCTGTACCTTCTCCTGTAGGTCTCCATCTCATGTTGGTATATCTCCATTCCCTATCAGGAAGTTCGCAAGCATAAGGAAAGTGCTCTTTAAAGGACTAAATATAAAAACCTGAAGTCTTGCATCTTTTGCAGGTCTGCAAACCTGCAAAAATTATGCAATGCTCCTTCCCCTTCCCTAGAAAGCACAGATTGTCCTCAAATAAAATAAAAGCACCCATGCCAAAGGGAATTCTGAGCATATGTTGAGGAAACTACATACAGAATTGATACTTTGCTAACGTTTTCCCTTTAGGTTTTCTCTCTCATACACTCATGCATCCCGATCAACTTTTCTACTTTAAAACAATTAAGTCTTTGAGCTCAAACCTACAACACAAAATTATGCAAAGCTAGAAAAGCTGTGTTTTCCTTTCTCCGCAGCACATTCGCTCTTCTCCATCTTTTCCCTACTTCTTGTTTCAATCCTTTGCAAGAAAGGGTAAAAAAAAGTTAAATGGACAACGGATAACTTCTCCTATGCTGGACCATCCTACACCAAATAAAGAATTTAGAGAGATGCAAAGTTCTTATCCAAAGTCAAAGAAAGTTCACAACATATACAATAATGTCTGATCAGTTTATCATTTTTATGACACCTAGCAACAAGACTGCAAAAGCATTTTCTAGTTACAGCAGATAATCTGAGATCCACACATTACTATTCACAATACTGCAATGACAACTTCTAAGTCTTGGCTTCTGTTTTTAAAGCACAGCTTCATCCAGCACCTTGGGTGTTTGGTAAAGCAAAAACCAGTTTTTAAATCTATCTTGTAATTAAATAACTCTAACAAAACCAGTCTTTTTTTTGCCACCCCCCTTTTTTCACCTTTTTCTTCTGTTATATGCTGTATGTACTGTTTAACATTCGCACACTTCAGCAGTAATGGGCAGCTAGGGTATTCTGGGTCTAGCACAACTTGATCAAGTGGCTGGAACTTTCCTTGCTGCTGAAAATACATCAAAGGGATTACAAAAGCATTATTATAATGCTAAGACATATATACAAGCTACACATATATAGAAATACATATGCATGCAATGGTCACAGTTTTAAAATAAAGGATTTAAAGAAGATTGTATTTTGAATGGTAACACATGACACATTCAGAAACTGATTACAAAGAGAGCTATAAATATTTAGTTTAAACCAGTAAATACCTGCAAAATGCTGAACTCTTCAAATACTGGATTTAAAAGACCAAATTTAAAACAACATGGGGAAAAACTAATGTGAAGTACAGTGGGATTTTTTGGAAGATGACATAAGACACAGTAGTCAGTGTGTGCCAATAGTGTTTTAGACCAAAACCTGTTGGATTAAACCCAGTGTCATAACTTCCATTGAAATTTTGCTTTTCCTTCCATAAAGATAAATCTCAAAGGAGCAGGGCAGCTTCTGGAACACAGTATTAACCTTTCACCTCTGCAAAGTCAATTCCAGTTTGGCCAGAGTAGGGATATAAAGTGATTTTGGCACAACTTAAATAGCCCCACACATGACAGAACCATCAAACAAATTTTGCCATTGCCAAGCAATGTATAATCATTCAGCATGGTTTGGCACAACTGGCAGCCTCCCCTTTGGAAAGATCCTTTAGCGCATCAGTACAAAGACTGTGAGCATCTCATCCTTAGAGAGTGCATGGTCTCAGGAGCCAAGGTTGAAGTCATTATACTGCTCAGCATGAAAAAAACCCACTTGGGTATATTGCTTTCATTATTAATTAATTCTCTTGCTAGACAGTCAGAGGCTTAAGAAAAGTAACCAACTATTGTCAAATCACAATAAAACCAAGTAAAAAATCCCAAACAAACACACAAAAAGCAAACCCAGAAAGTATTTAAGAGGTTTTTTTCTCATTAAAAAGGAAAAGGTGAAATAACAGTGGCAAAAAGAAGGTCATGAGACACAGGAATAAAGCTGCAATAAACTCTTTCCTATAGATAACAAACAAAGAAGGATCAACATTTCCATTTTATTTTGTGCCCTTTTTTCCACAGGCAGTTTAGAAGAAATAAATCAGTAAGTTCGCCTATGCCTTTTGATATATTTTAGAAACTTAAGTGAGGTTTTGCCACACCCATGATAAACCAATGAAGCCATTTATTAGTTGCCCAACTTTTGGATGCTTGATCATCCCACTGCTGTTCTATGATATAACATCTCTACAAATATTGCTTCTAAAAAGGCAATGTTTCCTTTCAAGTTCAAACTTCAAAGAGAAACGGTCTTCCTTCCTCCTCCGTAGCATCTAAATTTTTCTTTCATTTTACCTTCTTTCCCAGAATGACCAATCTACTGATGCCTCAGAAGGGGCACTAGTTTGTTTTACTCTGATGACATCTCATAATTTTAAATTCAATAGTGCTAGGACAGGCTCTCACAAAAGGACAATAGAGAGTCTCTGCTTCTCTTAAAAAAGGAGGTGATCAGAGCTTGTCGAGATTGCAAGCTGACTCTTGGAACATAATTTACTGACCAAAAAATTTGATGCAAACAAAAATACTTCTAGTTATTAAGATAACTCTGCTTTAAATGCAAATTAAATTTCCATTATTATGGAAGCCACTCTTTGTAAAATTAACATAACTTCTGCAGAAATGAAGTCAGAAATGATGTTTTCTCTTGAGAATTCCAGTCAAAAAAATAAAGCAGGCTTACCTCCTTGTCTGCCTTTATGAGGTAGTAAAGTATCAGAAATAAGGGGTCCATTGGTGTAACAAACAGCAAGCGCCCATCTAGGTGACAGACATGTAAAAGTAAGCTTAGTACCAAGGGGCCCAATATATTGACCTTTTCAGGTTTTAGGATGTTTTTTATGAGTGTTAAGAGAATTTTTTTTCAGTAAGTATCTCAATATTTCAATAAAATGGACAGGAAAATTCTATTTGTAATTTTATATTAAAAATACAGAGACAGCTCAATTCTCAACCCTGACAAACCAAAGCGTAAGCTCCACTTCAGGTCTTCTGGCTTCATGTACTCTGAGTTTGGCCGCCTTCTGAACTATATTAAAAACAGCAAAATTGAAACTGCCCTCTATTGGCAGATTTGGGGGTAACAGAAACTTGCTTTGGGATACTGGACAGATTCAACATACTCCACCTCAAACACTGGGGCAAGACAACGCTGTGCTGGCAGAAGAGACAAACAAGACAATAAAGAATTTCAAGAGCTAGTTAAGCTAGAGCTGTCTCATCTGTAAGGGAAGAATCTGCATGCAGTCTCCTAATAGAACAAAATAAACTTAAAGAGATCAGAAAATATGGCTCAGTATGTTGCATTCAAAGTTACACACAAAGGAAGAACTTGGTCTCCCACTGAAGCAGACACCTCTGCTCATCTGGAGTTCATTGCAGGACAATGGCTTAGTCAGGCTTTTTGTGTAATTGCAGATCATTGGAAACAATGGAACATCAAGGAAATTCACTAATGAGACTCAATAATTGATGACAATTTGACATTAATTAACGAACCAAAAGTAAATAAATGTAATCTTTTTGTTTTAAATCATGTGATTAAGATAATTAAAGAAAAGGAAATCCTACTATGATGGCCCTAAAAATAACGAAAGATCATGTGGGAAGAACATGGTTTGGACAAAGTTGATCTCCAATCCAACATCTGTATTACTAACATGATGTGCTGTGTGAGGCAAAGCAAGCATCAGGACTATTTACAAACATGAAAGCTTTGATAATAAAACTGGAAGGGAAAAAAACCCATTAGCCACTTTCTCAAAGCTTCCACTTAAATCTTTTCCACTGAACCTCCAGAAAGAGCTATTTTTGTTTGTTCTAAAATGCTCAAACTCACTAGAAATGTATAAAGATTTCTACCCTTCTCTGCAGATAACAAGATGATTTGCTTTAACTGCAAAGACACAGCTTTTTCATGTTAGATTCAGATCGGTCAGGCAGGACCTGCCCCTCCTAAACCCATGTTGGCTGGGTCTGATCCCCTGTCCTGACCGTTTCAGAGATGCAGCAGCTCTAACATTCAGGAACAATTTTTCCCCTCCTATCTTTTAAAGAAAACTGAGGCCATGACTCCTTAAAGCAACTCTTTCCCAAGGGCCAAAATAAAGTTTAGAAAGGGAGAGGGAGAAAACAATGTGGACATAATTGGGAGCAGGGAGCAGACCTGGTCTGCTGGCTCATCTCCAAGATGGAGCAAGGAAAAGCTCACAGACATACTACTTGCATTGCTTTATGTGCCTGCAGAGGATGTTTAAAAGTTAGCACACACTTTGGGATATTACCATTAAAGAAGGCATATGTCTGGTGTGGTTGCTTTTATTTATTACTATAAATGGTCTTTTTTCTAATGAAAAGGAACAGAATAAATATACCTTACTCTCCTGAATTAATACTCATTGGTCTGTGGACATGTTGGTAGAGGAACACTACTACAGTGACATCCTTACTGAAAAATGATTGTGAAAGTTGTCAAAAGTCATTAGGTGAGTTTCCTTCACTTTTTCAGAAAGGTGTGTAGGATCAGAGAATGTTCAGGATGGTAAAGAAAAGCTCACTTCAGACAAAACACTGAAACAGCAACTTCAGACAGCAGGCCTATCCTGAGATCCCAGCACCCACACAGGGCACTACAGAGGTAATTAAAAGAAAGCAAGACCATACATTCCAACGCTTGGACAAAGCCCCCAGACCTGGTTAAATCCATATGGCAAATGAGTCTATCAGAAGGTGGGGATATGATGTTGTATGCCTCAAACAACTCGGAAAAACACCTGTAAATTTACTAGAAGAGAGAGGGAAGGTCTATGTACAAACATTAGTTAAAGTTGGGGGAAGGATACATTATGCAACTCACCTTGTTGAACAGTCTGACCTATAAACCAGGAACGACGTTCCTCTTGAAAAGCTTTTACTTCAAACAGCTGCTGAGCACCACTGTTGAATAAGTAAAGGGTTGCTTCCCCTGTTGAAAAGAAATCTGGTTTGTGTTTGTAAGCTTTCATAAAAATCAAAAGAATACCCAATATGTCTGAAGAATGTGCCTTATATACATAGAGACACACAAACATACACACATTCTACATAAATTCTCTACAAAGAAAGCTCAGACAAAAAACACTATTATATACAGATGTTCATTTACCAGCTCTATAAACGAAATTGAATTTGAATCAATAAATAAGATGTGTGAATAGTTCATCTTACAACACAAAGCCTTTGATCCAAACCCAAATCAAAATCACTCAAGAAATCAGCTTTTTTCTGTATTGAAGGGGGAAGGTGGAAAACAAGAAAATTCCCTCTCCTTCCATTATATCTGTCTTCAAGATATCAGATTCTGGGTTAGGGGAACAAAAGTGGGGGTTTTTGTGCATCAAAATGAATTGCGATGACTCAGTATGGGTAGACATATCAAGTGAATAAGGAAGCTAGAAGAAGTTCCTTTGAAGGGCTCACCAGAATCTTGATAGCTTGGAAAGGAAAAGGTAAGCTTTATTTTAAGTCATCCCATAGGGCAGATCTGCCGTTTCACATTAGTTTTGGGTTACTATGAAAAGGCGACAAACACGCAGCAAAAAGGATCGGCATTTACCTCATCTAAAATGGGAAAATGCCAGAACTGAAAAGTGGGCCACTGAAACGTGGTCAGCGAGTCCATTGGCCGGACTGGTCCTGTCTTGTTTATCAATCCATCTTCAAGAAACAAGAGCAACTTCAACACGGCTGTTCTGCCCAAAACACATAAACTGCAAAGCTGCACTGACTTGCAGATTATGGGCTGGCTCAGAAAAGTCTCAGTGTAAGCCCTCTAAGCTGACATCAGCACTGCTCTTCTCAGTCTGCAGACATCCCCAGGTGTACAGGGAGGTCAGCTAAAATGGGCAGACACATCACTTCCCAAAAATTACTGATAATGCATTTTTCCCCCCTTTATCCAAAAGGCTGACCAAATGTTTAAGCTCACTTAAGGATATAATTTCAGTTCTCCGATAATTTTTCTTCTGTGGAGGGGAGGAGAGAGGCAAAGAGTAGATATAAGGCGGAGCAGAGGTTTCAATCATTACCATGTGCACTCTCAACAAGGGTCTACACCACAGTTTGATCAACATCAGACATCACACTACTCACAAAAGTGCTGACTGAACAACTTAAGACTCCTTCCAGTAAGTGTGCTAGCCAAATCCAGTGGTGAGCTACACAATCTTGGGAAAGGGACCCTTCTTACTGCCTAACTGCAGCTCCTTATTTTATGTCTTTATGTTAAAAGGATAGTCACCACAGATTCCCAACAGTATTGTTAGACAGAAACTCTAAGGGACGGAGAGAAAACCCAGGCAGCTTTGCTCACACCTTTAAACACGTGTCCTGTGGTACTTCTGAAATGCCGCCTGAATCCTAGTTTATAGTCTTTGTAAGGGATAGAAATTTTGTCTTTTTTACCTGTCTATATATAGGACCAAACATACTTTTATTTAATAAAGTGGTTAGCATGAATTCTATAATGTGCTCAGTCCTTCAGTGCATATTTATGCAATATCTGGCATCAACAATTCATCTGTCAGACCCAAACATAAGGAAAATACATTAATAGTATGTTCTCAGTCCTTCCATTTTCAGACCCTATATTTATAATAGGCTACATAACCGAAAGTTTATGCAGGTCTATAAATAAACTCCTGTAAATTCTAAAGGAACACACCCAGGCAATCATTGCACTTTAGGTTTTCCCCAGAAAACTTTTCCAAGATCTCTGATTCTGCAAGGTAAACAGATCTCTTCTTACACAGAGGAAAACAAATTAACATCTACACTTTTAAAAACATTAACAAATTATAAAGCCAATATGATACAGCAGGAAATAATAACACAGGATGAAAATAAATGTGGCTTTATATTTCCACTGTAAATCTGAGCAATTGAAAAACAGGTAAGATGATAAGTGATTTCACATTCTGTATTATTATTTTTAATTATTTTCCCCTTTCAAGAACTAATTACTACATTGACATTAAAATGTATCTGAAGACTTTAGTTACACACCTATACGCATGTAAATACATACAAATACAAGCACTGGATTTCAAAAAAACCCCAAAACTTAAATCTACAGAAAACAAATGAGCTTAAGCAAAGAAAAAAACCCAGCATGAAAACATGTTTTTCAAACAAAATATGTTAACCCTAACAAAGGTTTACTGCAAGTTTCTGTTGCAGTACCTCATATTCCAAATATTAATTACTCACATAGTAATAAAAAACCTTTGACAAAAAGAACAATCTGACCAGAAGAAAGTAACTGTGGAATGGTGGTGTCACTGCATTGCCTGCATGTGTTGGTCTTCCAAATGTATTTTGAATTCAAAGTGCCTCATCCTTGATTAAGGAGAAAACAGACATCACGACTTGGACCAGGTAAAGAAAATTAGATTTAAAAACGAACAGACTCAAAAAGCTTGGTAAGTATAACTGTATCACTTCTTCCAACTCTATTTATTTTATAGCATAAGATGAATGCTATCAAGCCTAAATTGGGATTGAAAAAAGTGCCCAGATTCAACACCCAACACTGTAAACTCCCCAAAACTAATGCACTTAAAAACAGAACTTAAAATACACACCTTTTTTGTGCTGCCAATATTCCTAATGAATAAACAGTTCAACCAATTAAAATTATAAAAGAAATCCTAAATGTTTGCATAGCATTAACTATCTGGCATCACCAGCAGTATCTTTGGCACATAAGACTTGTATGATCATCGTTATTTCAGCTTTTTAAAATATGAATCTTTCGGTGGTGGAGCAAATCAACCAGAATATTAACTCGCTCATGTCACAATTCCAGAACTTGCCTGTGCTTGGATTGCGCAGCTTTGTAAACACGGGTTCACTGTCAGATGTCTTAGGGGGGTCAATAGCAGCCTCTGTAGGGGGAGAGGAAAAAGTTGTGAACTTGTAAATTGTGAAGTATTTCACATCTGCTTCTCCAAGACATTCAGAATGAATGGGATTGACACTTTTTGGAAACTCACATCTGCCTAAAAGTTACATGCCTGAGCCCAAATTCATCCTACTTGATCAACGCACCTAAATTATGATTCCAGACTTCCTGGCACTCTCTATCTGTCACAGGAAAGATATGCACCTGGGGATGATTTAGATTTTGAAAACCACTTCCCCCAAGAGAGCCTTCAGGCAAGAGAGCTCCTAAGTCTGACATCCCAGTTAAGTGAGATGAACTGATATGCTGCCCTGATTAGTCACAAAGAGAATGCTTTGGTAAGTTAGGCCAAGCACAATGTGAACATTAAAAAAGTGCAAAAGGTAAAATACTTATGGGAAGAAACGGTGATCCTTTAAAACTTTCAGGAAGTCAGATTATGCAGGAATTGTCTGACTAGTTGTTACTTCTGCAAAAAATAGGCGCACTTGTTTATCTGTTACATATAAACTTGAAAAATAAAGAGTGCATTTAACTCCCTGCATGTGAAAAAAAGCTGAGAGAATACAACACCTCTGGTTTTAGCCTTGGACAGTTGTTCTCTTTTCTGTGTCTGAGCAAGAAGAAGACACAAAGCAGAACCCCGAAAGTATAATTTCTCTGTGAAACTGAAAAAAAAGGAAACGGCTACCACAAGGACTCTGGTCCAAGTATGAAACAACATCTATAAGGATCTCCAGTTTATTATATTCTATCCAAGTTCTCTTTGTAGGGAAAAGCTAACTTATATTTATAAAAGCAACTTCCCACATCTCAGTGAAGAGCACCATGACAGCATCATCCTTCTTAGCTTGAACCCTGCCAGTTCGTCCCAATTTCTTTCATACAGGCATTCATCAGAGCAAGGAAAATTACTAAAACACTTCACATACATAATCAGTATCCAGAACCCAGAGAATGGACTGACAGGGATCAGGCTGAGGTTTGTGTTATGGTGCTGCTGGGGAAAGTGGGGAGGAGCAGTAGAGGCAGGCTGAATGGCTGTTCAAAGGAAGAGAACTGCCACGTTGTCCTTCCCGTTTCAGCAACATCCAGCAGGTTTGTGGAGAGGGAGCTAGTACAGTTACGTTCTATGGCAAACAGGGAAGCAGGAACAGTACAACCAAAAGTAGCTATCCTCCACTCTGGCTGAAAGTCCCAACACACCTGAAAAGGGCAAGTGCACTTCTCACAGGTGCCTCAGTGGCAAAAAAAGCCCCAAATAACTCTCATCCTTCACATCCACTCCTGGTTATTCAGTTGTGTCACAAACAGAAGTTGCCCAGATAAAGACATAAGCAGGACACAAAAAGCAGCTGCATTTAGTGATTAAAGTGTTGGAGGATAATAGTTCTCAGAGTGGTTCAGAGAATTTAGAGTCATTTTGTTTGCCTCAATTTTTAACTAAGTCTTCAGGTGGCTTGAAAAAGTGCTTCAAAAAGTTTCAATATAAGTTGAGGGATTTTAATGGAAAAAGTCCGTATTTGCTAACCAGACTTGCTTCATATGCTGATACATAAACACACGGTTGTCAAGCTACATTTGCCCTGGCAAAGGCGAACTTCAAATTTCTAGAACTGTGTATATTTCAATTCTTGACCGCAGTTTAACATTAGTGTATTTTTTGTTACTTTTGAAAACACTGAAGTGATTAATGATAGTGAAAGAAACACACTGCATGTGTTTACTTTGATGTGTTTCACATGAGCATGTTAAAATATACACACTAAACGTGAGTTTCAAAATTTAAAACAAAAAGCAAAACAAAAAAACCCCAAAGGAACTTTCAGCGCTCACTTGCTCTGCTTTCTTCATGCAGATTTATGAACACTGGGAATGAGTCCAGCTGAGCCCTAAGCTGCATCTTGTATAATGTGAACAATTAAGTCGACAATCCTTCCTCATTTGCTGTTTTTTACGAAGCTCACATCTTTATTCTGTTGAGATGTTTGCTTCCTAACCTTCTAGTACCACACTGAATTTATCTCTCTCTGCTAAGCCTGGGAGACACCTGTAGGTAGGGAACGTTCAGTGTAACAAACCCAAGGGATACTGTGTCCCTTCTCTTCCTCATCAATCCTCTGCCTTCCCAACCCAGACAACAGCCCTCCATCACCCAGGCCTGCCCCATGCTATCCCAGGCTCAGCACCATCTGCTCTGCCTGGCCCTGCAGCTGCCTGGGCTCAATCAGAAGCTCTTCCCCACGTGAAGAGCAGCACAGCTCTGCCCATTTGGTTCTTTGGTGGTCCCCAAGCTCCAAGGGGTTCACCACTGCCCAGAGGACAGCAGGGAACAAACCCTAATAAAGAGTCCGAGTTGCAGGCTTCAGTCTCAGTATCTCATGCTGATAGGATCAGAGTATATTCTCCACACAGCTGCCACAGAGCATGGTACACCTGAAGGGACATGCACACAGGAAGAAGGGAAGGACTGGTCAAAGGCAAAAGCGGTTTCTGTGAGTTTCTTTAACCTTCAGTTTCCTCAAAATGTAGACAATATCCCACTCCATTTCCAGGGGCATCTAAAGTATATTTTTGTACTAGATTGGCTTTACTATATGTCAAGTTGGCAGATTAAAAAAAGAAGCAATTGGAAGAAGGCCTGCTTGGAAAACTGAATGCAATATTAACATGGCCTTAAGGGCAAAGAAGGCCCTATTTATCTGAATTTAAACACTTCATGACTAGAAAAATGCTGAGCAAAGGATTTTTGACATTAGATATCTAAATCTAACTTGTGTGTGTTCTGGCCTTCAGCCAGGAAAGGTAACTGGACTTCTTTAATGCCATTACATTTATCAGACCTTGTATTTCAGCAAGGATCTCTTATATCTAATAAACACAGACTTCTTAAAAAGCACTACTGTAGCCATTTTCTAGCAAAACTAAGAGTTAAGACAGGTCTTTCTTTTTTTTTTCTTTTTCAGTTTTAAGGTTCATGTCCAGATAAGAAATTATCATACAGAAAATAAGCAGACAAAAGGGACATTACAGGAAGACCTTTTTTGTTAAATCCTAAAGGAAAACATTAGATGATTGCCACTATGCTTATTACAACAGTTCCCATAGCTCGGCCCTGAGAAACACGTTCATCTACAAGAATAACTAGGGAGAAAGGTAAGATCTTTCAGACTGAATAGTAAACTCTTTACCAACAGTCCTGAAACTTAGAGCTGCAGGTGACACACAGTCAGTACAGGTCAGCTTACTAATATGTGCCAGTACAGCACACTTTTCTTCTAGGACAACATACACTACAACGATATAAAAAAACGACAGAAGGATACAGAGGGGTTCAATTAATCCTGTCTCAAGGAAGCATCTCAATCAGCAAATCACTCTTTAAATTGCCTGGGAAGACACATGACAGACACTTCCAGGAGGCAGCTGAACCCCACTAAAGCCTAATTCTATCTATATCATCCCCTGCAAGTGTATGCCTGTGCTACATGGAGCTTATAGACACTTCCAGCAATGCAGTATGAATCCAGTTCCACTACAGCTATACCAGAGAAGGGAGTTCTGAGGTAAGCACAATGCAGGACAATTAAATTCCAATACTGGGCCAGTAAGTATGTCTACTTTGCTGAAGTTACAGTCTACTGTTCATTCACAATTAACCAGATCATTCAAAGTCCATCTAAAAATGTGGGTGATGTACATATCAGTTTGGAGTCTACAGACAGATCCTCAGAGTCCTGAAGCTGAGCTGAAGAGACCGTAGAAGCTTAAATGAAGCTTTCCATTAGCAAAAAGGAGAAAAGCCTATTGTATTTCATGGAGGTCAGACATACAACCAGGCAAATTCTATAAAATATATAAACAGAACAAAGTGAAAATGAACCAGCTGGCAAAGGATTTTTGGCAATAATCTCTTCCACAATGGAGAGATATGAGGCACTAATGAATCTGGCCATTAAAACCAAAAAAGTGTTAGCTGGTACAGCAACATGAATAAATTGAAAAGCAACATAAAACTCCCACTAACGTTTGTGAAACTGTTATGGATGATGCAAAGCCTATTCATCTTTTAAAAAAAATGCCTACAGAATACTATATATAACAAACTAATATCAAGTTATATGGAATTCCCATGCAAAAAGCTGCCAGCCAAGCAAGTAAAAAGGCTGTAAATATCTGTCAATTGCGTAAGAGGAAAAAACCCTCTGAGAGCACAAATTTCCCAACCACCATCACCCCGCAAAAAAAGAGGATTATTTAAGTCTGGAAATATAAAGTTAAGATTTCATTTAAAAACAGATATTAAACCATACGTCACCTACACCAGTCTTTTCCATTCCCTTCTTAACTTCTAACTATGCATGAAAGGTGTGTCAGATGGAGACGTTATGATGGAGCCCATTAAACACACATTTTATGGAAGACTTTAAACTATGTAGCCTAAGGGTACAGATAGGTTAAAGCTAATAAACATTTTATTTGTGCTCTTTTTAGAATCTCAACCCTGAAGTAAGTGGCTTTAATTCAGTGCCTGTGTGCTTTGTCATGCAGCATGCTCTGAAAAAAGCCCAGCGAAAATTAATTAATAAATCCAGTACTTTGTATCACTCAAATTTTTGACAATTTTTGTAAGTTACAAGGTATATGTTACAACTATAAGCATAACATATGAATTCAGGTATGCATAGATTGAGGACACAGTTACACGAAGGGCTTCAAACAACCAAAGATCACAGGCCATTGAAAAGCACTGTCCTGGGGTCCCCAACTCTGCTCCCTTCTTGTGCATCTCTGCTGCTTCTTTTTCTGCTGCTTCTTTCCACCAAAACTAGCAATCTTGTGGCCCCACAGCAAGTCAGCTTGATTCACTGATCCAGCTTTGAAATAACCAGTTACAATGAAGAAGTAATAATTTTCAACCAGGTCAGTAAGCTATTTTCATTCACCATACATGATCACCAGACCAAGGGACAGAACCCATGGCAGGAGCAGATGGCATAGAATATAACCTACTCCATTTGTGACACTTGGTGTCTTTGGCCAGTGTATGCTAATTAGAAAACGAGACTGTATGTGACTTTACAGCGGTGAGAAAGCAGATGAGCCACAAGACCACACTTTTGCTTCCTTGGCTCACAATACTCCCAGAGGAGTATCGAACAGCACACAGCTCGGAGTTCACCTCTGTTCACCTCTGCAAACAGCCTATTTTGCACGTGCTTACATAGGGGGTATGGCTTTGCACTTGAACACAATTGATTTTTGAAAAGATCTTCTTAGTTGTTACTCAGATATGTAAACTTGATGTTATCTCACCACCTTACTCCTTTCTTGACCATACATAGCAGTAGCTTCAGTAAGGGACTTTTGCCATGCCTGTTGTAAAAGACAGAATGGTTATCAGCTTGGTAATTTATTATTTGGTGCCCTAAGGAAATAATGTTTAATGTGACATAATTTTCACCCCTTGAAGTCTTTCTATCTCTCACTTCACCTGAAAATTCTACAATAAACACAATGATATCTAAAAATGGCACTGCTTTCTGTCTTGAGCACAACTTCACACAGAAATGCTACTAGACAGTTTGAATATCTTTTGCTCCAGGACACAGCCATGCAATACAACTAAATTTTAAGACTTATGCCTGAGAGCATCTTTTGGCTTCCCCTTATGCTGGCACAGTTCACTTAGGCCAAAAAAAAACCACGTTCAAGGACTCACTGGCAGCAGTGGACAGTATTAATTCATCCATTACTGAAGTTTAGATGCTTGGCAGAGCATGCAGATTTTCAGCTGAATAAAAGAGAGGTCAATCTTGAGAAGTTCAAGAACTGGTTATCACTTGAAAGGATAAAAACTACAGACTTCCCTTCTCAATATTTATAGGGTCAACACTGGTGCAGCTGTATTACTGGCTGAATCAGCCCTATTCTCATGTGCAGAGAGGCCTAAGTTGGCATAAGATGCTCTCTTCCAAGCCAGATGGAAGAAAGCAGAAGTAGGAGATGGTGTTACACATTAAAACATCTCTTTTCAGTTATTTATTTGCTATGCTTCCTTCTGGCTCCCTACCTCACCAGTTATATCTGCTTTATTCACAGCTGAGCTCAGCATGCCTTTTAGGAGATGACATGTAAGAAACAGTGCAAATTACCTGCAGTCAAAAGGCTTTGTTCGGGAGATGAAATACCAATTTAAGGGGACGTTAAGTAAAATATGGCCAGAGAGTGCTAACTTCTAAAATAAGCATATCTGCATTCGCCTTATTAAAAAGGTATGTAAACATGTGTGCATATTTTATATAATCTTTCTGATGTTTTTACTCAGCTGTTTAAAAAAGGTACATATTTGCATATTGTAAACTTTATTTCTGAGTTCATTACCTAAATTATTCTGTAAGTATTAATGTTCAACTACCTAACAGCCCCGTAGTGTGATTTATTTTGTAGCAGATATATTGAATTGTTTTTTAAATACTAAATAAAAGCATGTATCAAAGTGCAAGGTGCAAGAATGGAAAAAAAGTTAATGTGAAACCTGTCTACTTCTGATTTTAAAGCAAACTACTTTCACACATTAAGTATTCCACAGCTTCTTTTGCTATGACATCTTCTCTCACTATGACCCAAAATTTTCAAGTCAAATGCTTCCTCTGTTATTGCACAAAGACAAAAGTTCCTTAGTCTCAATTGAAAGGACAGAGGATTAATTTAATGTGTGTTGATGCCCTATGGTTTGGCATCACAGTCCCATTTATTTCTGCCTCCATTTGACTTTTGGCATATATGAGATTTGTTCAAACAATTTGCCAAGTCTAATGTGAAACTGCTCCTTTTATTTTTGAATAAGTAATTCCTAAAAATAACAGGACTGTTAAATTTCCCTCCTCCCTTGCAACTCTTCCAGTTCTATTCATATGGTAGTTCCCATAAAACAATAAAAAAGCTAATCAATTTACTGTTTAAGAACACAGCAGACCGAAAAAATGTGGTCAGCTAAACCTGTCTAGTTCAGAAAAATAAAAGTGGAAAATAATTTTCAGCATGCAGCTAACCCCTACTTATTTTCCTAATACAAACACAGAAAAAAATAAATAAGGCAGTCTTAACTTCAGGTGCAGAGTGGAACACCAGACTTAGAACACTGCCTTCAATTCCTCACCTCTTTGCTAAAACCAGTGAAGGATATAAATAGTTGCAGTTCTGACATAACACCTATCCATGAGGAAGCATACTGAAAAAGTGACTGTCCTTAACACCAATCTGTTAAGCAGCTAGTGTGATTTTGGTAAGATCGGTCTAAGGCCATTATGTAAGCATATCTGTTATACTGAGCCCAGATCAGATCTATGTCACATATGGTGACTTTACCACAGTATTTGAGAGTTTTCCAAAGCCCAGTCCTTAGATTTAGATAGCCCTACAATTAGATGGGGTCTCAGCATTATTTCTCAGTCTAGAAAATAATTTCTAGTTCTTATGATTTTCAGAGAAAACATTAAAAAGGGTTGTTCCATGGACCTAGCTCAAAAGGCAAGTAGAAATTTCCTATATGCACATAAAAAACCCCTATAACCCTCATTGATTCGGGCAGTAGGATCTTTTTTAGAAGGTACATGGATACTCGGTAAATACAGACAGAATCTGCTCTACTAAAGCACATCTGAGCAACTTTCTACATGTGAGATAGCCAGGTTTTAATCTCCAAGAGCTATTTCTCTTCCCTTGTACCTGTTCAGTAGCTAGACCAACAACAGAAAGCCTGCACAGGAATTTTTACATTCTCAAGGGCAAAGGCGGGTTTGGATATATGGGTAATATAAGAGCCCTGATTATCCAGCTACCACCAGAAATCCAGAAAAGCACAATCTGGAAACTTGGCCATCCACCAAAGAAGTCCATGTGGGTCCTTCAGGACTTGTTAGCACTTTTCTGTCTCTGTACCATGATTCCTCCAGAACTCCAGATTCAAGAGGTCTTCTTAACCATCGACATCAACTACTCCGCACAAAGCAAATTCAGATCTAGATTTCCAGCCAAGCTAATAAAATATCCTGGAATGTGGAGCACAGAAACACCCAAATGGGTCTACACAGAGCCAGCTTGGTCTATCAGGACTTATTAGTTCAGACACTGCCTGAAAGCAGCTGCACCGAAAAGCTGATTCTGGAAATAGCAGGGATGTGTTAACATGGCACAGCACTTGAATTAATAAACTGTTAGTTCTGAGCTGAGTCTGTCCCAGACTAAATCTGGTGCCTGTAAATCCACTCCATAGTAATCTGGAGAAACTGCCCAAAGAGTTTACTCTATTTCAAGCCTAACATGCACAGCTCTACCCCTACAAACAGGCCCAAGTTTCTGTCCTCATCACCTCACTCCATATGACCAATCCCCGTATCTATCCTCTTCCTGTTTGTTCATCGTTTACTATCTTGAATATTCACATCCATTTCTCAGCCTTTCTTTAAATGTCCACAATAAGGCTGCACAATGAATAACAGTGGCTTCCAGCCTTTCTGGAGTGATTAACATGGTTACCACCTTCTTCTCATCCTACCTTCTCCATCAGACTAACACTTCCTAACACTTCTCCCCTGATTTCTGGCTTTCCTCTTTGTCCTGCCTTTAGTGGTTCAATCCCTAACAAAGGAAGCATTATGCTTATAAAAACAAAAGAAAAATATGATTGTCCTGTCTCTATGGAAAAAAAAAAAAAAGTATCAGCAGAAACATCATGACAAGAGGTGTCACCAAGCCAAGGGCCGGCTACTACTTCTAAAGGTAAAATTTGCTATCTCATCTAGAAGTTGCTTAGCAGTCAGCTCAGATATGATCTGAGGCTCTCCTTTTCACTTCCTACTCGGACTTCTCTTGTGTGATTCTCTCATGCCAAACAGCCTGGTGAGGGCAAAGACTGTCATTAGCCTGTTGAAAAGAACAGTAAACGAGGAAAGACTGCCATAGGAAAGAATGAAGGTAGGCAAAGACTGATTGAAATGGAGCACAGGGAGACTGGCCTGCTGATGGAACATCAGCTCTGTCTTTCAGCTCAGTCAACTCTGCTTCTCCTCCCCACCTTCACCCAACTCTACAATCCGTGCAAAGCAACTGCTGAGCATGTGGTTTGTAGCTCTGTCCCACCATGTATAGGCATGAGATGGACACTAATTATGAAAGTTTGACAGTACTGGAAATATGACAGAGTTAATCACTTGCTAGAGAAAGTGTCAGTCTGACCCTCTAGAACAGTTCAAGAGAGCTGAGATAATACACATCATTGGTAAAACAATAACTCTGACTGCATTTATTCCTCTAGCCAGAATCATGACTTTAACAAGGGGTATAGGCAGTTTTACCTGACAGAGAAGATTCCTTGCTTCTGTTTCCAGAACACCAAGATCAATATAAAAATTACAAAATCAGAAACAAAACTGAAATTTATCTCCTCAGTCATCATATATGCTCTGAACAGCATAGCAGCAATTTATTGTCTATGCAGTATGTGTACAGATGTGTATTTATAACCTTCAATACTAAAGCAAACAAACATAGTCTGCTCACTTCCTATGGCAATCAGGAAATTAAATCATCCTGCTTTTTAGCTGCCATGTTCCACATACCTATCCCATGCTGTCAGTTGCTGAAGTCTAAATAAGAAGGTCTCTCCTTTGTCTCACATATGTTTTTCACAGCTAAGTGTTTCTACATGTCACACAAACAGTAAAACCACGGTCAGATGGATTCTCAGAACAACACGCTAACTAAGGAATCAGAGCAACACATGCTCTGTCATTCAGAACTCCAGCTGTATCTTTGGCTTGTTATAGGAAGTTGCCGTTGAACCTCTAGAAGTCTGAAGGATTGACAAATAAGATGATACTGATACTTAAGAAAGCAAGTTTCACTTCCAGTTGTTTCACTTCCATACTTCTTACAGACCTCAATCTTTTTTAGATTATGGTATCTAGTCTCTTTATAGAACTAGTCACCATCTTCATCCATACAGGAACTTTTAAGATGTCACAATCAAAGCAAGATGAACAGCATATATCCAAGTGGAGATGTTATTAAGTTGTGTAGGATGGTATATATTATCAACCTTACATGTTGTTCTAGGACACAGACCACACAGGTGACTAGTTCAAACTAACTTAAGCACTTGAAACCCTGATCTTAGAAAGTATCTTTATTTCAAGAAAAGTTTTGGAGCTTCTTACACAGAATGAAATCATACCTCGCTTCTTCCTCCCACTATGCATAGGATAATGGCCGCAGATACAAGAACAGGCTATTTACAAGCAGAAGGTACTGGTGGATTAGTAACAAATGCCATTAAACTCATATCCAGAAACAGATCCTGGACTTATTTGAACCAGGTTTTATTATATATGTTAGGCAGCATAATGCCATGTGAGTATTATGAAGATTGTCATACAAAATAAATTTTACAGTCAAAGAAAAGGCATTTTCATTATAAATCCAACTGCATCCATCTTCACTCCTGAAAGTAATCAAGTCTTCCTACTATGTTCTGCTAAATGACCAATGAAAAATTTCTGAGATAGATTCAACAAAGCAGTTAAGAAATGCAAAAGTTTGAAAAGTGATACATTAACTTTAAAAACCTCTTTTGGTTAAAACCAAACTAAAATCATTAAATATTTCATTTCAGCAGTCCTATTCATATGACTGGCAATTCTCATCAACTGTGGAGTTTTGAATTTATCAGCCACAGACTTTTTTTAAAAATCACTATGTGCTTTGAGGTTCAACTAAGGCTTAATAAACTTTCTTACAGGTCTGGAGTACTATATAAATTTTGTCAGAGCTGTGCTGGCATAATTGGTAATACAAACTGTCTGGTTTCATGAAAGTTACAAGCTCTGGCTCCAGTCCTGCAAACACTTACTGAAGAATTTAACTCACTGCACAGAACTGACTACTCATGCATAAGCTAAGCATATTTGTAAATATTTGCACAGTATGGACATCTGTTGGCACAGCCAGTCATCTGATAAAAGATTCAGCTTTAAATCCTAGTCTGCATAGAGTCAATATTAAAAAAAGGAATTCCTCACTTTATAAATTCTTTTCTTAGGCATCAAGCATGTCAGATACCAAAGGGTGGAACTGAAAAGTTAAAACCAGAGGAAGAGAGGAATCAGTGAAACCATGACAATTGGTTCTGTTTCTCATTTAACTAGAGACTGGTTTCTCATGGATGCATGTCTCAAGATTGAGCTCCTGCCTTATTTTCAGCTTTTGCTGAACTAAGCTTTTGCTATACACTTCCTTCAGTGGTGTCATTGACAGCATTTCTCACACCATCACAGGCAAAGCTCATAGAATTATTCCAAAGTGCTCCTCCCTTTTATCATGTTTGGTTATTAACCACTTGTAAATTTTGAGTGGCCTAAGGAATAGCCACAGTACAGAGCTGGGCCACAGATAATTGTGGAAGTTGCATTTCCTTAGAAAACCAAACTAAGAAAGGTAATTATTATCTCCTTCCTCCAAGTGTCTTATAGTTTGAGCATACCCTGTTTCACTCATCTTCTTTAAGAGCAAAACAATTTCTGATCTGTGAGTTTAAAACCTGATACTAGGCAGAAATACATGTAAAGGAGCAAAGGTATCCTCCCATTAATTCAGCACTGCGTGGGAGAGACAAAACCTGCAGTGTTTAAGGCCTTGTATCTATTGCACCTGCAGAGCTGCCATGTAGAGCTCTGCTTCTTCAGCCTAGAGAGCAAGAGCTGAGATCTCACTCTAGCTTAGCATTTAAGTTTCTTTTACAGCTGTGGCTTAGGTTTCCTTCAAAAAAATGCAGGAATGGACTAAGGGGATGGAGGCAAGGTGGCTGTCAGCTCTAGGGAGGAGACAGCGAGGCCCCACCAGGGACCTCGTTGACAAAGAGGTCTCTCCTAAAACTCTGCTCCCAGGGCTCACACACAACGCTGTTTGGCATCCGGGAGCGACCGGGCCTTCTGAAAACCCTAATGACACACACAAATTAAACAGGGTCCCCGGGGAGGAGAAGGCGGATGCTCTGCGGGGCCTGGTGTCAAAGCTGTGTGAAGCCGCACCCGGACCGGGGCTGGCCACACGCAGCAGCCCGGAGAGGTGCCCCAGGGCTCGGCCACGGGCACCCGCCTCCTGCCCGAGCGACGGCACCGCCCCAGCCGGCGGGCGGGGGTCGAGAGACCGGCGCTGCGGCAGAGCCTGTCCCACCTCGGAGTGAAGCCGCTGGGTTACCTGGTGCAATGAGCACCCACTGCCCGGAGTGCTCTGCGCCCTGCATGCTCCATGCGCCCCGCGCTCCCGCCGGAACATGGCGGGCGGGGCGGGGCGGGCGCGGGAAAGGGGCGGGCGGCAGCACCGCACTGGGATGGCCGGGGCTGCTCTGCCGCTTCGCCGCTTCCTCTTCCCCCGCCAGACGGAGGGAATTGGTATAAACCAGTGCGGGCGGGACCGCGGGCGGCAAAGCGGGTCCTTTGCCCCGCCCCGCCAGCGGGGCTGACGGGCGGGGGCGTGGGAGACAGGCGGGTGTGACATCCCACCCTGAAGGGAAGGGGAGGAGCCGCGTTTCGTAAGTGGTTGTGGTCGAAAGGAACGGTAGAGGTCGGAGTGTCCGCAAACGATCAGAAAGTTTTATTAGTAAATTAAACACTTGGCATGAAAATTGTTGTGTTAGTCGCTGACCTGGTATATAAGCACACGGCAATGGGTTTTGGATAAAGGAGTAGGATGTAAGGGAGAGAGGGAGAAAGGAAGAGATTAATTGAAGAAGGGGAGAGAGAAAGAAAGGGAGGGAAAAAGAAATCACCAGTCCTTTTACCAGCGTCGATCCATCTGATGAGATGTCAGTCCTGATTACGGCGCTGATGGGATGTCCAGGGTCCTGAGGGGTGCCACCCGGGCTTGATGGGGGGGGTACATTTTTATGAATAGGTTTCCCCACCCTGAAGATAGGTTTCTCGCTTTCTATGTAAATTAGTTATCATGTGCACTCTGTTCTTTCAGGCCTTTCTGGAAAGGGTTTGGAGGGCTTTGGGGGTCTTGGGTGGTCTTGATCCTCCTGTACAGTCCATGCCCACTTCTTGGCCTCATTCCTGCATTTGCACCTACTGTGTTGTGCTTATCTCCAGGAACTAGAACAAGGGTGTTTGTCCCAGAAAAGTGCTGCCCTACCTCCATATGACCCCCTTCTCCAGCTGCATCTTGGTTTTCTCACAGCGTGTTAGTACCAACATGTGTTAGTACCTGTTGCCTCCACAGCTATCCAGCTCTTGGTGTTTGAGACATACACTAGCCCCTTATCTCCTGGGATTCTAGAGCAGGAAGGCAGCACCATGGAACCCAGCTCAGCCTCCCTGTCCCCACCTGCGCACTCTTGGCCCAGGAATGGACAGGCAGCAGGGCTGCTTCCTTGTACAGACCTTTACCCTCACACCCTGAGGGCTGGGAGGAAGGGCTTTCTTGCAGCCCTGTCCTTTCGCGGGATGGGCGGGAGGTGGCTGTGTTGCAGGAGTCCTTGTCAGACATTCAGGCAGCCATCGCTGAGCAGCGGCTGCCACCTCCCTGTTGCTGCCAACCCCTCTGCTGAAAGCTTTGTCTTGATGGGGCCCAGCTCTTTATGCGGTGTGATGAGTCTGGACCTAAAGGCAGAAATTTCTATTAGTACAAGAGAGACATGGATCTCCTGGAGGAGGTCCAGTGGAGGGCAACAAAGATGATTAAGGGACTGAAGCATCTCTCTTATGAGGAAAGGCTGAGGGAGCTGGGCCTGTTTGGCCTCAAGTAGAGATGACTGAGTGGGGACCTCATCAATGTCTACAAGCATCTGAAGGGAGGATGTCAAGAAAATGGAGCCAGGCTCTTCTCAGTGGTGCCAACTACTAGGACATGAGGCAACGGGCAGAAACTCATGCACAGGAAATTCCACCAGAACATGAGAAAGAGCTTTACTATACATATGAACATGCACTGGAGCAGATTTCCTAGGGAGGTTGTGGAGTCTCCCTTACTGGGGATATTCAAGAGCTGCCTGGATGCAATCCTGTGCAATGTGTTCTAGGATGACCCTGCTCAAGCAGGGAGGTTGGACCAGATGACCCACTGTGGTCCCTTCCAACCGGACCCATTGTGTGATTCTGTGACTCTGAAATGCAGAGCCACAGGGGTGATGAATAGATTTGAACATATGAGATGAGCAAGGACCAATAGCTGATCCTGTTCAGCCTGGAGAAGAGAAAGCTTTGGTGGGGGGTGGGAGGATCTTAATCCCTATACCTAAATACCTCATGAGTGGAGTGAAGAGCGTGGAGCCAGGCCCTTTTCAACAATGCCAACTGACAGGGCTTGACTCAAAGGGCACAAACTGAAATGCAAGAAACTCCATTTAATCATAAGAAAATATGCCTTTAGTGTGCAAGTGGTTGAACACTGGAGCAGGTTGTCCTGAACAACCACAACATCTTTATCAGTGGAGGCACTAAAAACCAGACCTGAGAAATTCCTGTAGCTGGCCCAGCCCTGAGCAGAGGGCTGGACTTGACCTTCTCCAGAGGTGCCTGCCAGCCTTCGCCATTCTGTAGAACTTCAGCCCTACAAGGCTGGACAGGAACAGGGCCAGAGTCCTCTCATAACAGTCATCTTACCCAGTGTATAATGTGATCCTGTTAAATAGGTTCTATACCTCCAGATCACACCATGGTCACAACATAAAATGCTTATTTTTGTATACATACATATATATATACATAAACTTGGCTTTACTAAGACAAAACTGGGTTGATGGCCACCTTCCCAGATATTTAGGAGGCAAAAATTGTTATCAAAAGTATTAAAGTATACATATCAATAGCAAATCTCAAAGATATGAAAGAAATATTAAAAACATACTAACATCTATGCCCCAAAACAGAGCAGAACTAACCAATATCCACATATGCAAAACAGCTGAGTTGATGTAAGTCTGAGAAAAATAATTTCCTGAAGTTTGAGCATATACCTTCATAACCGAGATTAATGTAATCTAAATGTGTTTTATTTTAATTTTTCTGACTTTTTTTCCCCTGTTTGAAGTAAGGCAACATTTAAGTGCCAAAGACCACGTTGCACCATGTGTTTTGAAGAAGTTCCCAGTGGAATCGCTTGTTCTCGGAGTGATTGCAATTTGCCATGGCATATGCCTGGATTGCAGCATTCACTAATGGGTCTTGTAAAACTCTCCTCAGTACTTGTGTCAGCAAAGAGAGATAGAAGATCATGACTGTTCCACTGTAATCTGTATAAGACCACTGGAAGAGCAGAACAGAGCTGTTTGCTGTGTTTGAAACTTTCCTAGAAGGAAAGCCTTCCATATGTAGAAAGGTTTGTCCATAATTTGGCTTCTAGTCCTGAAAATGACAACGAGTCCTAGGCTCGGTCGTACACCGCAGAGCTTAACAAAGCTCTGGAAAAGCCGGGAATTCAGCCCTGCAAGCCTTCGGATGCAGCATGTATCAGGGTCAAGTCTAGAGGCATAAACTGCATTTGTTCCAGATATCCTATTTCCTCCCTTACTGTAGGGTGTGATGGAATATTATAGTAAACATTGCTGTACATTTACAAAACTAACTTATTAAGTTCACATTTTTCAAAGCCCCAATCCATCCTTATTTAGGCATCTGGTAAGCAAGCTAATTTTCAGAGGTGCTGAGTACTCCTAACATAAAATGAGCTGAATGGACATTCCAGCTGTTAATTTCTTTTGATTTATGATCATCTCCTAAAACCTCTAGATGTATATTGGCCCTGAGATCTATAATGTCCTTTTCCATGAATTATCAGATAGAAATGTTTTTCTTACATACTTTGAAATACCCCAAATGGAAATTCTCAAATAGGCCTGGATAAGGCTCTAGAATGACATCAGTTTTGGAATAAAAATAATACATTAATTTATACATACTAAATATTTAAAACTTACTGCTGTTACTCATGCACACTTGAAATATACAATTCACCCTTATAAACAGAGGATATACTATATCATTATAAGCTAAAGATAAACTAATTAGGGATTTCTGTCAGGAGTTGATGATACTAGAGTCTTATTTGCTTAAGAACTACTTTACCTCCAGCCTTGCCAACACTTTTAAACCTTAGTGATGTCACCCAGAAAGAAAATGATGAAGTTTAAAACATTAGACTGATCTGCACTGCTGTGGTGATATCATTTTAAATACTCAAATCTTAATTTTACGCACATGGATATTCTCATTTGGGTCCGTATGACTCATTAAGTCTGGAAAGCTAAATGCATCCAATATGGGATTGCATCCGATCTGAGGACAATCGTTTTCCACATTTCAGAACCATTTGATGTGCATTCAGACTTCACCTGCATGCTGTCCGTTCATTCATTTCTGCTAGGGCTGTTTCCTATAATCCAAATGTCTGTGCAAATGCAAGCATCCCTTTTTGCCAAACGAAACTTACTTTGCTGCCAAAGAAATGCTACCTTTGTCCATCTTCAGCTATGGAATTTACCCCTTCCTCCTCCCTTACACTAGTGTTAAGTGAAGCAACATTTAAATTTTGCTCAGAGCAAGAAACAAAACAATGTTTAGAAAGAAGTGTGATTTATTGTTAAGTCAAGGTTGTCCTTTAAAAGACAAAAATGTTTCCACATGATTATGTTTCATTTTACACTGTTTCAACAAATATGGGCCAAGTTTATCTATTTTATGCTTCAGTGGTTCAAGCATTTACATGCATAACTTTGAATTCATTGATCTGCACCTTTAAGGGTCAGATGTATATATGCAAGGGTTTAATTTCATTCCAGTAAAAGGCCTATTGATACATGTAACTTTAGCTGATGTACCAGGATAATTATGATTCATTTTAAATTATCTAGTTTGAAACACTGTTCTCAGTTCATCACAGGTCAAGTTATTGTTTGGTTTTATTCAAAACAAAGTAGGTGTGTCATTGAAACAAATGGAAAATATTTCATTCAGTCCTTTTTTCCCTTATTTTTCTTCCTATTACACAAGAACCACACCTCTTTATCCTCAACACTAATCATGGATACATATAAAAAATTAAAACAACAGATAAATATGAAAACTGAAAAACCTAACAAAACTGTATAAAGAACATGAATCATGCTTTATTATACATTAAAATAAGCTCATTTAAATGACAAATGGTATAATCTTAGCATAACTTTAACAGAACATAAACCAGTGATGAAGTTTCTGAAGTTTCTACCCAAGCAAATCATAGTCCTTCCTCACTGTGAGACCAAAAATACTCCCTGATTTGACTAAAATGTTAGATCCATCTCCCTCAGTTCAAACAATGGGATCATCTCATCACACATGCCTGGGCACAGCCTTGTTCTGTCGCAGGAAAAATTTCCGTTTTGGTCACATGAAACACACATATGCTGACACATAAGGAGGGAACATATCCAGTTGTCTTGTCCTCCAGAATAGGTTTACTTGCTCACAAAACACTTTCCCAATCTAATCTTTTTTATAAATTCGAAAATACTAGAGAGCTGGTTAACCCTTGTATTTTAATTTTAGTGACCCTAGAAGGTACTGCTGTGACTTATAAGACCATATGGAGCCTAACATAAAGATGTCCTTGAGCTGAAAAAACACATGCAGGTATTAATTAGAAGCCTATAAAACAACATTTGAATGTCTAACTGAAATTTCAAGTCAATCTCTCAAGTTGAAAAATAATTATTTTAAATAGTTCTTCGTGACAGTATTCATCTAAGCAAGTACTTCTCTTATTGAAAATAGTCCATTTTAAGGAAAATAGTATTCATTTAAAAGTGGTCAAGCAATGACGGATAAGATTCTAACCAGCTCTGAGCAGAAATTGCTTTCTCCTTTGCACTAAACAAGCTTGTGTCACCTTATACACCTATAGGTAAAAATTATAGTTTTTTGCCTTAATAGAAATAATCTACTGAGTTCCAAAGTTTGCTGGTATGTCAGGTCCAATAGCAGTAAGAGAGAGAAAAGTAGAGAAAGCAGAATTAGATGGGGAAATATAGGCACACACTACAGAAACCATGGAAGTCATATTGCCTAATTTTATACTATAAATACCTAGTTTAAACCTGATTATGTAGTATCTCTTTACAGTTAATGGACAGAATAGGATTCATCTGGCCTACTCTGTAAGTTTATCTCAGAATTATCCCATCTATCTGGAGGTAGATATCCAAATCACAGATATCTCTGACGAAAGGTAAGAACCTTTCTCCATTACATTTTGGATTTTTTTCTGTACTGAGAGAGGCCCCAGCTTACATACAGTTGTAATCATTACCTCTTTTCCCCCTGTTTTTTGTGTATCCATCACATCCTAAGAACGGATGAGGGCCTTATTGTGAGGTTAGCACAAGTAGATATTTATTGACCCAAGTATGCTGGATCTAAGAAATGTTATTTTTCTTGTTTAATCAACCAGAAAATCACTTATTGGAGGTGTGTTGCTATAGCAAGCAGACCTCGATCTGTTTATAGAAGCTGCTCAGAATGATGCATACTGTTTAGAGAAAAAAGTTGAATGAGTATACAGATTGTGAGCTGGCTTGAAATGAACAGTAGCGACACTTTTTTAATGTGCATGATACGTTCATCCACTACAGTAAGTTACTGCAAAACATCCTCCGATTATGACTCAGACACTAGCAAAAAAAAAATAAATTAAAAACCACCACACATATGGAGATTTTTCTGACATTTTTAGATTAAAGTTGCTGCATCGGAAGTGTTACAGTAGCCATATTAGCTCTGCTTTCCTTTACTGTGTATTTCAACAAATTTCTCAGGCCCATCAGTACACTGTTCAAAAAACAAATGTTCACTTGAAAAGCAGAATGTGGAAAAAAAACCATCAAACAAACTGTCCAGGTTGGTAAGAAAGAAGGCAACATTTGAGACTGAATGTTACAGTGACCCTTATAAGTGCTGTGTGATGGTATTATTATTATTATTATTATTATTATTGGTATTTTTGTTGGTGTCATTGTTGTTGTTATTATTATTATCATCAATCAAAAGTACTTCGACAGTCTTGATGCTGCACTTTTCCTTCCAGAGTATCTGGTTAGAAATGTAATATCTGTAAGGTAAAAAATTGTGAACAATACCTTTCTACCACAGTTTATACACATGGATAAATATACTGTACATATACCTGTATATACTGACATAACCATTTAAAATATTTATATATATATATATCTTCCATATGAAATATGTATATGCATATGTCTATCTGTGTATTGTTCTACTGAAGCTTCATTCCTTTGATATTGAGGAACAGATGTCTAAATTTCTCAGACATTTGTGTGAGTACTATTTATCCTAGAGTATCCTCAAGTACTATTTATCCTAGAATACTATCCATATAGTTCAGAAATGCCAGTTATTCTTCTCCTCAAACATCTTTAAATAGCTGTAATTCCCTTTGATTTTCTGTTCCCATTTCTCCTCTTTGAGGAATTCTCTCTGAACAACCACCATCTGTTTAATGGTTTTATTTTTGCCATGTTTTCCTCCCTGTTTTTTACTATTAGCAATTCTGTTACTAATAGAACATATTCATAGTTCTATTATCCAGCAATAACTAAGATTATGGTTAGTCCCTTATGGTTAATTATGAAACTTAAATAGATGACTTCTGTTTTCAGATATACTAGTCTAAAACAACAGACTTATCCTCTTGCAGAAAACCCTCCAGGTGGGATCTCAAAGAACAGAACTGTTTATAGTGCTATCTTCAGAGAGATCACTCCATGCAAACTCGGTTTCTTTTCTAGCAAATACTGTGTGCCAGTCTGCTGAATGCAATTGTCACCAAAGATGGTCATTTGTGTGCTTCAAACCCAGCATTAGTCTTCCAGCAGACCCACTGAATTTCTGTCACTGGGGCTGGCATGACAGTCCTCTAGATCACGTAGAAAGTCTCTGTCCTCTACCATTGATAGAATGGGATTGGGAACTAGCAGCAACAGAAGAATAGTTATGGAAACTCTGAGTGGTGTTTGTAGCCCAGTCCCCTAAGGAAGTAGGGCTTAGGGGAGCATATTGTGCATATGTATGCATGTCTCAGTCCTCCCTCAGTAAGTGGTCACTGACTTCAGACACATTTGATACAGGCTCATATTTTATGAGAACATGCACCTGGGTTGAGGAAAGAAACATTCAGCTCTCCCATCTCTGGACAGCTCATTAGGTCTCTAAAATCCATGGCATTTATTGACTGCAGGCTCAGTTTGATTGCAGAGTTGGAATACCTGGCCACCCACTTTTGGTCCAGTGAGACAGTGGTCTTCCATAGGTCTTTTGTCATATCCTCTATATCCATATGCATATATCAGACACCTTAAGGTGTATTAGATGATGTTAATGACCTTTCTAGGGGAGAAGAGGATTGCGAGATAAAGAAACGTAAATTCTAAATGCCTTAGCCATGAGTATTTTAATGATTAGGTTCCACAAGACAGTGGGGTATCAACATCATAGCCAAGATTTTTCGCTTTTAATTATTCTTTCATGTTGCTGTCGGCTGGGATATAGTTAATTTTCTTCTTAGTAGCTGGTACAGTGCTGTGTTTTGAAGTTGGTATGAGAATAATATTGATAACACACTGATGTTCTAGTTTTTGCTTAGTAGCGCTTACTCTGAATCAAGGACTTTTCAGTTTCCCATGCTCTGCTAGCCAGCAGGTACACAAGAAGCCAGGAGGAAACATGGTCAGGACAGCTGACCCAAACTGGCCAAAAGGATATTCCATACCATAGAACGTCATGCTCAGTATATAAACTCTGGGGAGTTGGCCAGGAGAGGCAGACCGCTGCTTGGGGACCGTCTGGGCATCAGTCATTGTGTGGTTAGCAATTGTACTGAGCATTGCTTATTTTTCTTTGGCTTTATTTTTCTCTCTCTCTCCTTTTTCATTACAAATACTCTTATTATTATCATTAATATATTTTATTTTGTTTCAGTTATTAAACTCTTCTTACTTCAACCCATGAGGTTGAAATTTTTCCGATTCTTCTCTTCACCAAGGCGGGTGGGAGTGAGTAGGTGGCTGCATGGTGCTTAGCTGCCAACGGGACTTTAACCATGATACATGTAAGTATGAATATTCCTGAAGGCTTCCCAGCTTTGAGTGATAGCATTTGTAAAATGGCTACCACCTGCATGGGTTATCTGAAGTCTAACAAGAACTTGAGCTTATGCTACAATCCAAAGGAAAGTTCAATCACCTACGGAACTCAAGTTCATTATAAAACAAGCTTCGCTGGTGAATTTGGAAGTATTGTTATGTTGTTGGTATTCTAAAAACCAAATATATTGAAGGGATTATCTGCCTATGCCCATCTGTGGTTATACATCGAAATACCTCCACAGGGTCAGAAGTGTGGGCTGTGTAGTGGTTGTGTGAGAACCAAACATTGCTTACAAGTGGAAGCAGGGTGAACTGTAAGCAGAAGGCACATGCATGAGTGGGTTTAGAAAGAATAATCAGGTCTATAGCAGTTTGAGACACCTGAGTTTTATATGCAAGGAGCCTCATTTAAAGCAGAATACAAACACTGCCATCATAGATGAAGAACCATATTTAAAAAAAGGTATTGGTTCTTCATTTACTTCCATGCAATTCTGAGGCCAGGATTTGGTATTTCTGTTGTTAGAGTGGCCAAGTCCCCCAGGACACAGATGGCTTCACCTGCCTCTTCCATAATGCCTGGTTGTGACACCTTTACTGTAACTGTGGGTGACATCAGAAGAAGTAAAATGAACAGGGTTAGAGCATGCCCCCAAACACTGTCCAGAAACCATCTGTATTGTCTAACTGGTAGCAACTCCAGGCATAGTCCTGTGCCAACTAATAAACTCCCAGACACTGCCCCAGCACAATGTTAGGGACAACAAGACTATGCCCAATAAAAGTAAAAACAGTGTGTATTGGGTTTGCATGGCAAGCTTTTGGTAGCAGGGGGCTACAGCGGTGGCTTCTGTGAGAAAGAAGCTGCCAGAAGCTTACCCCATATCAGCCACAGACAATGCCAGACAGCCCCAGGATGGGCCTGCTTCTGGCCAAGGCCAATCCCAGCAGTGACAGTGGCAGTGCCCCTGGGATAACAGATTAAAGAAGGGGGAAAAAATCTGCACCATTGCAGCCAAAGAGGAGAGTGAGAATATGTGAAAGCAACAGCTCTGCAGACACCAAGGTCAGTGGAGAAGGAGGGGCAGGGTGTGCTTCAGGCACTGGAGCAGAGATTCCCCGCAGCCTATGGTGCAGACCATGCTGAGGCAGCTGTGCCCCTGCAGCCCACGGGGACCCATTCTGGAGCACATATTCCCTAGCAACCAGCAAAGGACCCCATCCAGAGCAAGTGGATGTGCCCAAAAGAGGCTATGACCCTGTGGGAAGTCCGCACTGGAGCAGGCTCCTGGCAGGACCTGTGGCCCCATGGAGATCCACACTTGAGTAGTCTGTTCCTGAAGGACTGCGCCCCATGGAAGTGATCCACATGGGAGCAGTGTATGAAGAACTGTAGCCTGTGGAAAGGACTTAACATTGGAGAAGTTTGTGGAGGACTGTCTCCCGTGGGAGGGACACCATGCTGTAGCAGGGGAAGTGTGACTCTTCCCACTGAGGATGTGTGATGACAACATGTGATGAACTGACCGCAATCTCCATTCACCATCCCCCCGCACCACTGGCAGGGAAGAAGTAGAAAAACCGGGACTGAAGTTGAGCCCTGTGTCTCAGTTTAAAGAGACTGGAGTGTTTTGCTAAGGAGGATGAGTTATGAGGTAGACCAAACTCTTCTCTCTCACCAATCGTAAGTCCGAAATTAAGAGGCTCCAATCGAGGAAGTATGGAAAAAGGAAGAAATAACAACCCTTTATTGAAGGGTATATGTCTATTGGCAAAACCAGTAACAGAACACAGAAACAACTAAGCAATAATCCTGTTCCCAAAAAGTCCCCTTCAAAAAGGAAGCGGTCTGATACTTCTCTGTCCTCTAGCGCGGTTCTGATCAGGGTTGGCAGGAGCGCTGTTGGATCACTGGAGGTGCAGAGCCTGCAGTGCTCGGCGTTGGTCGGCAGGGGGCGCTGTTGGGCTCTGGCGGTCGCTGCGTGGGGGGCCCCAGATCACGGGAGAAGCCAAAATGGAGATCTCCCCCCCACCAAGGAGGAGAAGGGGAAGAAAGGGGAAAGAAAGGCAGTTTCTTTCGCACTAAACTCACGCTGTCTGCAGCTGGCTGTAGACAGGACTCCCCTTTGTTCATTGGTGAGCACAAAGTCTACAATGAAATCTGAGCAGATTCGGCTGGTGACAGAGCAGACCATAGACGAACCAAGGCTGGAGAACAGACAGATGACCAGGTCGAGAGCAAAACGGCCTCCGAGCTTTTCCAACACACCTTGCCCCTGTTAAGGCACAAAACTCCTCCTTCCTCCCTGCACTCTTTTAGATGGGCTATTAGCCGGGAATGCAGGTCTGCCAGCTAGTTCTTTTGTATAGTTAATTATCCCTTCCCCCTCCTCGTTCAACCTCCTTCTCTTACAGTGGGTCAGGGGAAAGGAAAATTTCTGCTTCCATTTTTAGAGCAAGTAAACCTATGACTCCCTGGAACAACGAAGGGGTGAGGGGAAGGTGATTTAAAATTTGAGTTTATTTCTCATTACTCTGTTCTGATTTGATTGACAGTAAATTAATTTCCCCAAATTGAGTCTGTTTTTCTCATGATGGTAATTGGTGAGTAATCTCCCTCTGCCCTTATCTCAACCCATGAGCTTTTCCTTATGTTTTCTCTGCCCTGCTCAGCTGAGAAGGGAAGTGACAGAGCAGCTTTGGTGGGAACCTGGCACCCATACTGGGACAACCCACCACACAGAGCCACTCTGTTTTGGGGAAAAGTACAGCATTAGCATCATGCTTCTTCTCTTGGGTCCATGGAAGGCACCCTGACTTGATTTATTTACTAGTATAGACACAGCCATGCTTCGAGATGGCTCACAACATGTCCAGTGAGAATTTTTGCTTAATAGGTCTACTGCAAGCAGACACAACAAGTCAATATTCAAATAAATCTTACAAGGCTCATCTAGGAGTTATGGGTGAAGATTGCATAGAGATGGCCAGTTCACACACTGTGATCTTGACATTTCTGGAAGTATAAGACTTATTGAATCTGCAGAAAACTTACTGTACATCTGCATCTATAATGTGTGGAAATAGACTGTGTAACGACTGCAGGTAAGTGCAGGTACTGATCCATTTGTATAGTGTCCATTTGTCCAGAACTGACAACCTGGGCAAAGCAATTGCCATGGCTCCAAATGGACAGCCAGGCATGAAGGAATCCTTGACCATGTTTTTCTTTTTTTCTGACAGTAGAAATTTTAAGGTGGAAAAAGGGGTCTTTTCTGTGGAAATATGAAGATATACTAAGATTTTTTTTTTTGTTATACCTAAGAATTTAAGATTTTCAATTGCTTCTGCGTTAATGGTTTCAGCTCCTATGCTATATAAAGCTTTTCATTTCACATAGTTTTTTGTTTGTCTTTTAAAAGTCTCCTGAATTCATGTGCAAAATGAATCTTACTGGTAATCAGGTATTTGGTGAATTCTTAGCTTGCTGTACATGTTAATCATGAAACTAGCTATACTATAAGGTTACTTTTAATTCAGACTGAAAATCAATATTCTCAGTTGAATTATGTATTGGCTTATGAAGTGTAGTGTCTTCACTAATGCAAGTACGTCTTATTTTGTGAGCACTGCAAAAAGATTATATTGTTAATATACATAAAATTTTATTTCAGCCAAGTATGTTCTCAAGGGGAGTTCTAGAAGGCAAAGAGTCCTTGTTACTTGGAATATCATTAACAGTATTTTGTGACCTTCATAGCAGATAATTAAAAAAATGCCTTGTTAAGGTTTATGTACCATCCATAGCTTTATTGAAACAAAGGACCTGTGTGAGATACTGTTTCAAAGATTCTGTACAGATCAAGAATTGTTGTCTTTGACATAACCCTTATCAAGAGCATCATACCAGAAATGAAGAATTGGCAATAAAATATCCCCTGTACTGGATTTGGGAAGTAACCAAACTGATTACAAAGAAAGATTGTAAATTGATTTAAAATGTGAAAGGGTTGCATTAAACTTAAAGACTGCTGTACTTGTTCCATATCTTTGGAAGTGACTGGTTGAAGACTGACTTGCCCATAGTCTGAAACACACTTTTTATCATCTGTCTGCTGGATGGAACAATATAGGCATGTTTCATTTATTTAGAATATGGCCAAGGGCCAAAGAAAGATTAAAAATGAAAGCAAGAGTCAGTGCAATGGTTGTTTCTGTAAGAGTTAGGCATTTGGACTGCAATATCAGCAAATCCTCCCACAAAAGTTACATTCCTACAACATAGGATTTGCATTTTATGTTCTGGAAAAGCAATTGGTATGGTAAGGACAGGCTTACCGATTACTCCAGCAGTTGAATTTGGAATGCGTTTGGCATTTACAAGAGTAAACAAAAGCAATTGACATATTTGAATAAGTTGTTTCCTGAGCAGCAAAACAAATGAATGCAAACAAATTCTAAAAGGAACAAATTGTTCCTTATGGATTTGCTCTTCAGTCTCCGTCATCATAACTCCAGCTTCCCTGCCCAGGTCCTTGGCACCATTTGAGCCAGCTGAGACTCATCATATGCTGCAGCTTACCCAGAGCTGGGGTGTGCTGTTGGCCCCCTGGCCCCAGCCAGCCAGGCCCTGCAATAGCTGAGATCGTTGGGTCTCTATCTCAGGCAGGGCAAGTTGTCTGAGGACTTTTGTCCTCCAGAAGACCTTCATTGTTTTATAGATGCCTAAGATGGAATCAAGCCTACCTAACTGAGGGACATAACTTGAGCTTCAATTCGAGAAGACCAGGAAGCCAGCCTTATTCCAGGGTTTCTGCCCTACCAAAAGCAACAATAGATCATCGCTGCCTTGCTGAGATTAGATATCTAATTTTCGCAGACGAGATCTGCCTTCAGAGAGATCCAAAATTATTCACCTGTCTCCACTGACTGTAGAGGGAAACTTTGCTCTAGGAGGGCTTATTCAACAGTTTCCTGAAATGCTCAGATTAAGATCCTAAGATAAGAATCCAACTTGAGCCTTTTTCTTTCTAATTTGATTGAAACTGGCCATGGAGGTCAGGAAAGAAGGACAGATAGATTGTCCCATTGTGGGAATTATGTGAAAAAAAAGTAGTAATTAGGAAACATGTATTTAATATAGTGATTTATCTGCTTTAATATTGCTCTAGATAATCTAGAAAAATACTGCAAAGAGTACAATAAATTTTCATTTAGTTTCATTAAAACCTTTTTTTTAATAGTTGAATACCAGTCCAAATCTTGTGTCTACCTGGAACAATTTAATTCAAGAAATGTAGAAGAGTTCAATCTAAGATTTCAGTTCAGATAAGGGAACTGATTCCTCTATGTGCATCACTAGTGAGTTTAACAGAAGACTAAAACTTTTTAAACACAAACTTCTGTAAAAAAGCCATGTATTACCAGATGAACTCAGGTTTACTGATATACATGTGTCTTCTGAAACCCAGATTCCTTAACCTTTCTCCAAAATATGTTTTTAGCTATTCCTTAGCCCTCAGGTTGAGTAGAGATCCACTCTTTTATGATTTAATCCCCCTCAACTGTTTTGGAACATGTACAGGTCATTGCAACAAGAAAGCAAGAGAACCACTAGTTCGAAAAGATAGTAACAGAACTAAGTTTGAATAAAAGAAGAAACCAGCTGAGCCTTTATTGAAAAACCTGCCTGATTTCAAGCTGAAATCTTTGTCACATTAGGATAAAAAAAGAAGACACTCTGAAATTAAGTTTTGTGCCTTCTCGCCCTCTTGGGGTGAAGCTGGAATGAGGAGATACTCTGATAGCACTTCTGCTGTGTTAGCTCAACCACACATGTGACTGTAAAGTGGATGAAGTCTCACAGGAAGCCTGTTCCGAGCTCAGTTGCACAACTGAAGAAGTGAACTGTTTGGGAATAAGAATACCTAGTTTTTTCAGTGAATATCTGAAGACTTTACTATAAGACCCTGAAATTCACAGTATGGAATGTCTGTCTGTTTGTCCACCCATGCTCACTTTTTTTTTTTTTTTTTTTAACTAAGGGCCAGTTTGGCCAGGATATGCATTCATGAAAAGTGCTAATGAACCTCTAATCACCCAGGTTGCCTTTGTCTCAGAGACAGTACTCAAAGGAACGCTCTATCTTCTTCTGTAAGCAGTGACATTTGCATAAGGAAAAGCAGTTCTCCTTGCTACTGGCAACCAACCTGCCTTCAAAGGACAAGTGAGAGAGTTCTTTTGCCTTCTTCAATTCACATGCAGTGAGGCCCTGCTGCTTCTCTTCCCCAATGTGCAAATACACTCCGAGTCTTCTATGGTCTGGCTCTAGACCCATCTGCAGTCATATTTTTCTTCACAGAGGTGAAATAAAATTTTACAAGTCAGTTTTGCTTAAGCAGCAGAATGCTTGGGGAACCATCCTGGACTCAGAAAGAGGTATTTCCACGGAGGTACCAAAACCACTAAAGTACTAAAACTATTATCTGAATGTTTCTGTAAAAGAATAAAACTTAACTAATATGGAAAACCCCCACGGTTTTATTTGTGCAATATATAATTTGTGAATCATATAGAACACATCTAAGACAGTATCAGTCCTTAGGGAGGGTATCTTTGTTCTGCCTTGCAGGATTTCCACATTCAGTGCCCTTAGAAGTTGAGCAGTAAACAAAAGCTAGCACCTTTTTTTTGTTAAACTAAGCCTTCTATGCTCTACTCTTAAGGGATTTAATGTGGAAATTCTGAGGGACAAAAAGCAGAAAAAGGAAAAAGCAATTGGAAATAAAACCACAAGAAATAAGGAGGATTTTGGCAAAGAGGATGAAAAGATACAGAAAGAAATAGGAAAGTGAAATTTGTCTAGTGATAGAGAGAGAAGGAGTAATTGCAGGGAACACCAAGGATTTCCTACCCATGGGACCCTATTAGGGGTCAGAAGGAAGCTCCTGTACCCTACAGAGACCCTGGGGCTGTCTTGCCAGAAACCAGACCCAACTTCCAAATGCCAATCAAAACAGGGGTAGAGATGAAGAAAGCGTTTTACCTTAAATAAAAAGCTTTGCCTTAAATAAAAACTTTCACAGGACTTTCCCCCTTCTCTACTGCATGAAAAACAGAAAACTTTAACAGTGGCTGCTGGTCTCTGTGTTCAGGGACTTGGTTATAATGCATCTTGGACAGCCAAAGGGGGAGAGAAATGGAATGACCTTTTTTTGTTGTTGTTGTTGCATTTTGCTTTTCAGTTTTTATAAAAAAAAAAGCTCTTTAGCTTAGGTCTTTACCTAGATTTTTTTGTAACCTAGATATAAAACAGTTTGGCTCCATCTTAACTGGCCAGCCAAACTGTATTATAAGGTCAGGCCATAAACAAATTTAACAACTGTTGTTAATTAAATAGTTATTGTAGTATAGGTGGGGTCAAACAAAGGGTATGTGTGGGAGGGGAGGGAAAGAGAAGGCCTAAGTGTCAAAAAGTGGGGGAGTCTTGGCTCCTGACTTAGAAGGCATGAACAAGTAAGAACTCTGTGGAAAAGACCTCTGGGACATAACAATAACAGTTAGCATTTCGATTTTTGGTGCGAATATTAAGCAATTAATCGCAAAAAAACCAACTCATGTTCTCTCATGTACACTTTCCTATGCTGTGAAACCATCTTGGGAAGTAAGACTTGGCTTTCCTCAAGCAGAAATCCTGTATCTACCTCTATCAGTGGTATCACTTCAACAACATATTAATGCCTCCCCATACCAGGATGTTGTCCAAATTCCAGCTTGTTGAAAGAGTTGTTGCAGAATGGGAATTCCACTTGGAGATTTATAGAAGAGCAAAAAGAAAAAAAGAAAAGAGGATTACATTTAATTTTAATACTCAGAAATGTGCTTTTCTTGTCATGAAAATGTAACCCCCGCCTGCATATCTGCAGCCTGCCTTGCATACTGATTTTGTGTGTGCCTAGCTAAAAACAGTGCCTGTGATATGATCTGATTTTGACTCTACAGAGGAAGGCAGGAGGAGCAAAATTTATGTTTCAGGTCTGTAAGGCATTTTAAAGTTAATCGGGTCCTTTGGGTCTGATATAATTTGCGTAAGATTGCTGTTGATGATTGGAATAGCTATTTAAGATTTTTGTTAATAGTCTGTTACATGGACCCAGTGGAAAGATTCCAATAGCAGTCTGTTACTTTTTCCCTGTCACATTCAGGTTACAGACCCTTCACAGATGTTGTAAATAGACATCAATACTAAAAGGGAATATTACACAAATTAAAATCATAAGTGTGTTCAAACTGCCAACACAGACATTTTGTTAAAAACATCTGTCACGTAAAAGCAAACATTTAAGGCCATTATATTTATAACAATTGTTTTCATTTTTAATATGTATTACATGTTTTTCTTTTCTTCTGTTATTATTGACTTGAATACTTTTTGTTATACTTTAATGCTTATTTTTTCCAACATTACTTATGTTCTTGACCATATAAATAATAGTGTGGACTTTTAATGAAAAGAAATAAATCTGAGTGTTTGGAAATCTAGTGGATATTTGCACAATGAATGAGTCAACTGAGAATCCAACACTGTGTTCACAAAAAAAAATATAGTTATCAAATATTACAAACACAAATATTAAACTGGATGTCTGTTCACTTACATCCAGTTATTTAGTTCTGTTCTGAAATTAATTTCTCAGGTGAAAAGGATAAATGACATAAAACTGTCCTGTTCTCGGCCTTTTTGTTGCATTACTGCTGATGCAGCTGTACTAGTTGTACAAGTATTCACCACGACACTGTGCAATAGAGCCTGCCAAAGCTGGACAACCCTGGAGTGCTTTCTTCTTAGCACACCTAACACTGATATTATCCACACTTTCCTTCTCCTTTTCCACTGCTGCCTGCAGTTTCTGGGTACAGTATCTGTGAAATCTCTTAGCCCAGCCTGCTCTAGGCTTGTCTCACTGGTGTTGACCTCTTAGGATGTTTCTACTACAAAATAAAAAAGGGTTACAAACCATCAGTGCCCTAATTTACCCTGTTTATGGCTCTTCTCTCTTAGGTTTGCTTTGGGGAGAGCTATTTAGAGCTAAGCCAGGAAAGGAGCTAACAGCGAAAAAGTGAGGTGAGACCTTGTGCTCAATCTCAGCCTTGTCTCCCTCCTTTAGTAGCAGCCCACCTTCATACTTCCTAACACTGCAAGCTTGTCATAAGATTATATAAATGGAACAAGTTGTCACAATGGGAAGGCTTTGCTGCTTTGGTACAACAGCCTTGGTCTGGTTTAAATCAATACTTGCTATTTTCTTTATTACCTGTGTTCTCAAAACCACGTAAATCTTCAAATTCACACTTAGTTTTTCCTTAGGTCAGTGAGATATCTCTTGATATAAGGCATCCATATAATTAGACACAGTTGAAGAACAGTTGCAGTCTCATGAGACACTGTTTTTTGCATGGCACAGGCAGTGTTCTGATCCTTTAAAATGTAAATAGAGACACAGTCCACGATGTGGTGAATTGTTAAACCAACTCAGACTCACAAAGAAAAGCCATGAAAAATGTAAATACTGGCTTCTGGTTCCACTCAAAAATGGAGCAGATCTCATGAAGAGATTATGAAGATGTTCTGTTATGTAGGACTGAATAAGCCAGGCCCATAGCATCATAGGAAATCAGTTGGAAGAGATGTCTAGAGATTGCCCAGTCATCCAGTCTAACCTCCCTCTTGAAGCAGGACTGTCAACAGTGCTAGAGCAGCCATTAGTCTGAAAGAATACTGTGATTTTTTTTCATTGCTGTGCGTTATAGTGTATCATTACCCTTTAAAAGTGTCATGTACAGCTTCTTTAGAATTATCATGCATGTCAGGATCAGGCCCAGGTGACTCAATAAAGGCACTATATGTTAAAAAGTGTAATTATTAAGATCACAGTAAAGCCAAAACAGAAGTCACTGGGCTTCACTGAGTTGCTGAAACTCACTCAAGAGTCAGACAGTAATGGATATCCCTGTAGCATCCCGGTGCTGCTGCGGCAGGGTTCTTGTTTACTGTTAAGTCCTGTCGTAACTCTCTGGCAGCCTGTACAGATGCCTCTTTATGGAACTAGGGAATCTCAACTAGACGCCTTTATTTAGGTACCTGAGTGAACTCCGCTGACAGTAGTATATAGATTTCAGCTGATTGCAACAGGAGCTTACACAACATGCTCACCTGTGTATAGACACCTATAGGATCCAGATCCTACCCTGAGTGGCAAAGTAGGAGGTTTCTGGAAGAAAAGTTTTGAACACTGTTTTGAAGAACAATATGTTCATTACCCCTCTTTATTGTGGAGATACATATCCCATATCTCTAATGTTTCAAATAAAATAATGAGGAAGCCAGCCTATATGAACCTGGACTCTCCCTCTATGCAGTAAGCCAGCCTTACTCACCAAAACCATCAAAATTTAAGCTTCTTTCACATGTTTTTCAGGGTTTCTATGCTGTCTAACTAACACTTCACTGTATAATTATTGTAGTTCTTTTATCTGAGTATTTAATAATATCTGTTCAATTGTATTATGTTGTTATTTTTCATTTAACAGGAGATACTTGAGAGAAACAATAAGAAAAGATAGTGAATGTGCATAAAAAGGATGAGTTATTACAGTTTCCCCCTCAAAAAAAGACATAATGTATTTTTAGGATTTTTCAGTGGGAAAATGGGGACGCAATGTGTCACAAATAAAATGTTGCTGTCAGCATTACTGCTTTTATGACCTGCAAACCAGAACCACCAGGCATTTGGACAGTGTGTAGATAAGAACCATCAGCATCAAGGCACTAAACTGACAGATTCCTGTAAAGCACATAACCCTTAGGTATGTGACCTGCACGGCATCCTGCACTGGAAAAATATAAAATTCCTGCAATATGTCACTTCCTCTGTTTTCTACTCATACTAATTTTTCTGTGTATCCTGCTTCAAGATGCCTAATTTGCTGTGCTCTGCATTAGTTTAGGCAATCGTTTCTCAGCATATGTGTGTGCCTTATTCCTTTATTTAATCTCTTTTGCTCTGTGGTATGAATTCTGGTAGCATTGCTCATCCCTGTTCTTTACAAGCTTAAATGTGCGTTTATCTACATGTCTTTCTAATTTAATGCCAAATTATGCTGTTCCTAGAATTTATCAGGTATGTCAGTAAAGATTTTGGAAAACAGGTTTAGGATGCATGTACATCCAAAATATTTATTTGGAGCTAAAGAAAAGGAGTTTTCTGGGCAAATGAATTGGAAGGTTTGGCAGGAAACAAAATGTGAGGCTATTTGTTTTTCAGAAAGAATGAAGTAATCTAAACTGAGAGGTAGATGAGGGACAGTGTAATCGGTATAGGGATTTGGGAGGGATTTTTGCTGTAAGTGATTTAATTACATTGCAGCTTTGCATTGCAACTAGACTGCTGAGACAGAGGTGAGCTACCATGGGGAAGAGACAGCATGCAAATATTAGCTGCAAACCCAGTCATACATCATCTCTTGGTAACTCCATGTGCCCTCTTGTCTTGCAGAAAAGTGGTCCTTTGAAATGTCTTGCCTCTCAGCCAAAGACAGGTTGAAAAGTAACAGTCCCCTGGAACCAGAGGGGAAAGGCTGTGCTGGGTCAACAGACTGGCAAAACACAGCTGCTGTGTGCACTGACAGGTTCGAAAAACATAATGTCTGGTCTTTGGGGCTTGTTTTAGGTCCTTCCAGACCTCAGAAGAAACTTTCATTACCTTTTCTGAATGCTGACTGAGATAATCTATGTATAGGTTTTCACAGTACCCAGTTCATATCCTATTTCAGACACTCCTTGACAAATATGATTTTGTAAACACTTTGTAGCATGCTGCCTTTGTGTTTGACTGTTGCATCTATGGCTGATCTCTTCCTTTGAGCATACAGCTGCACAGGAACTTGTATTTACCCTTATATTCACTGCACTTTCAACTGTGTTCAGCTCTTACAAGTCTCTCCTATTTGTTATTTTTCTGTTGAAGCCTTTGTTTGCCTAAGTCTTTGATCTCACATATCCAAACATAAATATTCTCTGAACATTGTACTCAGATGGCCAGAGGAAGGAACAGTCTTTGCAAATATGCATTATGTCAGTATCTCAAAAATCAGGCAAAGTCATACTCATAAAACCAAACGTTATCCTTTGTTTATGAAACAGTAAGGAGTAGGGAAGCTTCTTATCACTGCACAGAGCAGCTCTGCACAGAAGGGAGGCCTCAGAGAAGGGTCAGTCCTGTGCTGGTGAAGTATTGTGGTTATATGGTCGGGGTGAACCGGGAGGGCAAGAAAGCCACACAACCCTTTTCTATTCCAGTCTCTTCCCCAGCAGAAGTCTGAGGTCCCTTATAATCCCCATACCACGGCCTTGGGGTGAAAGTGAACGGTGAGTTAAGGCCAGTGAGGTGTGTCTGGGAAGTGCTGTGTCTTCCAGGTACACTTCATGCTTGCTACTAGGGAGGTTCTTAGAGCCATCAAGGTCTTTGGTCTCCCCAGCAGAACAGCTTCCACATGGAGTGGAAAGGTAGGGATTTGGCTAGTGCAACTTACTTCTGTGCTGTAAATTCTCTTGAGTGAGAGACAGAGTTGCAACGCAACTTAAAAATGCCTGGACACCCTGGGAACTATATAAAGGGTATGACTGAGCTGTCATTTCATAGGGGAGAATCAGAGGATGGGCTATTTCAGCCTCATGAGTTCTACTGTGGCACATTTATGCTTTCCAGTAGAGTATCTCCTACAAAGATGACCTCCCAGTTTCTTTGGAATAAACAGAATGAATGTGACTAAAAGACCATCCCCACAAAATGTCACCTGATTACTTCTGATATGATAATAAATTAAATTTTAACAAAAGGAATAAAGTGAAATGTATGCATTTTTTCATGTCCAGAAATATAAGCTGAAAGCTGTTTTGTTAAGATTCTCTTTAAAACAGCTAAAATTCTAGACCCAGTCCCTCCTCTGGCATGAATTCCCACAGATGCCTACACAAGCATGTCTGCTTCCATAAATTGTAGATCTGTCCCTGTAATTTTAAAATATAAGTTTTAATTTTGGAACAATTACACTATCTGTCTTGTCTGAAGAGATCCTAAGTTGCTGAGGTTTATATGTTTTCAACATCTATGCATTCTTTGTATCCATGTACTGGTAAAAGAGGAGGGGGCTCAGTGACTGATCGGAAGGCAGTGTTTGTAATAAGGAGTTAGTTTGAAAAAAACCCTAAAATATGATTATAACTTGGTTGGCAATGACAGAGCCAAAGGGCATTAGAGAAAAGGACTCTGGTGGCCTTCAAGACTTAGAGTTGTGGAGGGCATTTGCAAACCTATATGCTTTTCTCCCAGGAGGATATAGAATCACAGAATGATAGGATGGTTTGGATTGGAAGGCACCTTAAAGATCATCTAGTTCCAAGCATCTTCCACTAGACCAGGTTGCTCAAAGCCTCATCCAATCTGGTCTTGAACATTTCCAGGGATGGAGCCCTCCTCTCACCCACTCCAACACGTTCTTGTCCTTCCTATGTTGGAGGCCACAGAACTAGGGGACCTGTTCTCTCACACATTGTGTTTCCTAGCCATGACCCAGCATGCATGACATACTGGGCAGGACTAGTGCCCTAGCCATGAGGAAACCAGTTATAAAGAGAAGGTGAACTGCGTTTTGGCTGACATTGCACAAATTTCCTAAGTATGGCTGCTACAAAACCAACTGTGAGCTACCTCATGAGTTTGCCATAGAAAGTAGATAAGAAGGTCAATCTTTATTTTTTGTCAGTGTCCTGAATGAACTGTCTTTCTACCATTACATATGGGATCCATAGGGGAGTATGTTAGGAGTCTGCATTGCCTGCCCATCGTGACTCAACTCCTCTACAGTATAATTTAATCTCTCTTCTGCCCTTATTCACATGCTGCCATTCAGGCTTTCCCTGAGTACCTCATCAATGGAGAGTAAGTGCAGCACAGGATTTGGTCCTTTCACTTTGATTTTTATGGTTTGTTCTTGTATAAACACATTTCAAGGAGTTTTACAAAAGTTGCATAATTCAAGACAGCCTTTGGCATGATGAAAAGAAGTGAAAAGAGAGCAGAAAAGATCCTTGCATTCTGATTTCAAAATGAAGGAGTAAAACGTGTCCCAGACATCTGAGATGGGAAGGTACAGAAAAGACTACTTAGCAATCCCCTATCTACATAAACAGTGAGACAAATGAGCCAGTATGAAATGCTGTGAAAAGCCACAGTAGCTCCAGCCTGTATTTTTCAGGGTCTCAGACATGGAACAAACCCCAACACTTTTTCAACATAAATCTTGTTGGGAATTTTCTGCTTAGGCTGACCTTCCAGACAAGAAAGAGTACTCTGCAAAAAACAACACTGGAAACCTCTGCTTTTGTTAAATAAAATAAAATTAAAAGGAAACTTCTAATTAATATTGCATGTGAGACTATTTATTTAGCCAGTTAAAAGTTATTTAAAATCACTTGAAAAATTTAATTACAAGTCACCCTAAGAAAATGTTTAAAAGGCTACATTGTTGCTTAAATGTAACCATACTATGGTGACTGAGATATGTTGCTGTATCTCACCTGCTTTCCAACTGCTGCCCTAGACAGGCACTGGTCTGCCATAGCCCTATGTCTCATATGTCAGCCCTATGTAGATGTCTTTGGGTACTTTACAGCACCCCATTCTTCTCAGAGGCTACAGCTGACCCAGACCATTTCTGCCTCACCGCCTTTTTGAGGCCCAAAACTGAAAATCATTCACCAATGTATATTCTGTGGAAGTCAAAGGAGAAGTCAGAGAAATCTGACATCCATCTGGCTGTTCTGTTGGTTTCCCATTTACCTGCTGAGCTAATTCTTGGTCTTGTTTGGGAGCCCTGCGTAACTAGTTCTTGCTCTGCCATGAGTATGACCTACAGAATTAGCTTTATATATTTCACGAGCTCTGGGGGGAAAATTCCAAGCAAAAGCAAGCAGATACCTGGACAGATTCTCGATCTTTGGGAGGGGGTAGGGAGAAGATTTCTGCAAGTTTTAGTCTATCTCAGGAAGAGATAGACTATGTATTGTATCCAGTGCACATCTTTTTTCCAGATGTTCTTGCATTAAGTAAGCACTACCATCCATAACATAAACTCTAAATAACCCACCATGAATGGTATGAATCTATAAGTAGGTAAAATTAGAAATGGTTCAAATGAAGTCTGCCAGAACCAAAAGTTTACTTCTTTAGAAAATTATACCCCTGGACTTTTTACATCTTCCAACTAACTTTCAGTTTGACTATGGGACATTTAGGTGAGTGAAGATACAGAGGATTCATTCTAAAAGGTCCAAAAGCCCATTGCAATTTGAAACATGCATGAATGAAGATCTGTACAGGAAAATTAACCACTTCAAGTATTCAAGAAAATGATAACATCTTGCCTATATGAACAGGACCAAAACATGCATATATGTTTTACAATCCTGTTAACACATCTAATAGAATATGTTTCTTTTTAAGCATATTGCCTTAATAGAATCATAGAATAATAATGAGATGTATTTTGTCTAAATTTCTGTACTAAGCAACTCAGTACTCTTTGGTCAGGGACATGCCTTAACAGTGGCAATTTAATTGAATTATGTTTTTTAAATGCTTACCTGTCCAAAACATATTACATTTAATTAACAGAGCAGCAAAAATAAAATTAAATTTGGGTTAATTTTCATATTATAGTAATGCTGTCTACTCTTTTATATGGATCTGAATCATGGGTCATCTACTGCCACTACCTGCGACTCCTAGAATGCTTCCATCAACGCTGCCTCCATACAATCTTAAACATCCACTGGTCAGATTATGTGACCAATACATCTATTCTAGAACAAGCAGCAGTCACAAGTATTGAGGCCATGTTGATGAGAACACGGCTGCACTGGGCAAGGCACGTCTCAAGGAAGAAGGACCACTGCCTCCCTAAGATCATGTTCTATGGTGAACTTGCCACCGGCTGCTGCAAGAGAGGAGCCCCAAAGAGAAGATAAAAGGACTCCCCGAAACATCTCAGCCTTGGCCACATTGATCAACATAACTGGTCTACTCTGGCCTCCAATCGGGAGGCCTGGAGACACACCATCTATAATGGTGCTGATGCTTTTGAGAAAGCACACAGGATCACCCTTGAGGAGAAAAGACAATGCAGAAAGAATCATGTCTTGCAGAATATACCACCTAAGGAGTCTTTCTGCTGTGCCTTTTACAACTGGACGTGCCTATCTCGCATTGGTCTTTTTAGCCACCAGTGCGCTTGTAACAAACGTGGGTAGAGCCCTCCCCAAATCTTCGTTCGCGAAGCCCAGCCATGATGATAAAAGCGAAACACCTATAGCAAACACCAGGAAGTTGTCAGTAATTGAGGTGGGTTTTTTTCCCATTACAAGGACTATATTGTGAGCTACTTTCAGGGTCAGATATAGCTCTGGTCTGGGTGAGGGCCTGCAATGTAGCTACACAAATGGTCCCATATCATGCTGCTCCTCTGGCTGGTGATAATGACAGCAGGACGGCCATATTATCTTCACTTTAGCTTGTAAGCACATCCCTGACTTCTGCCATCAAACAGTTTGACAGTCTGGGGTTGGTTTTTTTGTTTTTTTTTTTCTTTTCTCTTCATATTCTTCACTTTGTTTATAGAAATTGCACATTTGATTGTCACACGTTTGACTGAAAAACATTATGTGAAAACAGGTAATGTTAGATAATGTTAGATTTGGGAGAGGATTTGCATGCATTTCCATAGATCTAAGACCAATCCTTACCTAAGATGCAAAGCCACACTGGACTTAATAGCAGTCCATGACAATATTTGCAAAATAAGACCATGCACTGCACAGGCCCTTCTTTCTAGAGCAATTAGTTTTGTATTTATAGCCCGTGCAATATTCTTCATTTTTCCATTTGGAAGAAAAACCAAAAACAAAACACAAAGTTCAATACTTCCAGCAAATCTCTAAGGAAACTCCTAACTAAATTATGCAAACCATCAAGTTTATGGCTAAAGCTGTTAAACTCAGTTGCTGTCTAATTGTATTAATGCTTTAGCTTGAGCTGTAGGAGAGGGACTGAGCCATAATATAATTGGATTTAAAATATAGTATGCCCCATGTAGAGACCCTGGTTCTCTCCCTGGACTAGATGACAGAGGGATTTGGATGGAAGTGAACAGGCTGTCATCACTTCTTCCTATACTGAAAAACTAACTGCACATAAAAGATTTTTCTCCCAGACTGACCCTATTTTTGCTTCACATCTTCACTGTGGATTCATCCAGCCTTTTGTAAAAGGCACAGCCTTCCTACTTCTCTGATTAGGCAACAGTGAGACCCTGGAGTTCAGGGACTGTCTTTTCTGAAGCTTCACCAGCATGGTCTGGTCAACCTCCATATCCAGTATAGTAGTCACCAGCACTGCCACAGCTGGAGGGTCTGTGATATGCTCCTGGCAGTGACATAAATCAGAACTCCAAGAAAAGCTTGGAGTGCTTGAAAAGCACCTAGGCTAAAGGGAAGTCAGGGCATCATCTGAAAGTTGGAACAGATATAATCTTTTCTCATTTCTGTCAGTCTGGACCCTGGCAGAAGGTCTAACTGGATTAATAGCGTTCATTTAGCAGGCACCACCTGACTTTAGTTTACACAGCATGGGACAAGTCTTCTCCCAAGCAAACTGCATTCATACCATCTTGGCTCAAGATTTCCTGCAGGCCTCATGTGACACATTTTGCCCTCAGGTGCCAGCATTATTCTGTGTAACCTTTTCAGCTCAAAGTTTCTAAAAAAGTGCAGACCAAGGCTGCAGCCTACCAGTGATGTTTTTACAACAATACTGTGAGGTCCATGTTTCATGCCCTGGACTATGACATAAAAGCATATTGGGGAATTTGACAATGAAAAGTCTGCTGGAATAGCTTTAGGGAATGGTATAAGATGGAGAGAAACAAAGGTGACACAGGCTTGACTAAAACTGTGCTTGGGCATTATGTTGGACAGAGCTATTTGGAGAGGTCCAAAATAAAGCCAAGGAGAAAATAAACCAGTAAGTAGCACTAATGGAGCCTGGTCCTCCTTTCCTTAGCACCACAGAAATACTCAGAGGTGGCATTGCATAGCTGTGTCTGCTGCCTGCAATTAATATCTGCAGGCAAGGACAGTCTGCCTGTAAGTCACACTGGACCAAATGTTCCACATCACTGCTGAATTTAAGCTGTGCTGCTTGTACACAGGCATGAAAAGAGTTTATACTGCCCACCAAGTGCCCTGTACTGGCCTCCCAGCTCAGAACGGTTCTCCAGCAGCTGGAGGAAGGGTGGAAGGACACACATCAATTTAGCATTTCCCTCAGCCGAAACTGCGATTGCAAATAGGGGCAGTTAGTTATCTACCAGTGTCCCACTGGTCTGTGTTCTCCAGGGCTAGAAGTTCAGGCTTATGTCTACCTTCTCTCTTCTAAGGCTGCCGCTTCCCCAGGATGTGCCTGCCAAGAGTCCAAACCCCTCTTTCTGGCATGAGGGCTCGGCATGTGTATTTGGCTGAGCACCTGATTAGCTGTTGGTGGGTTGATGATGAGGACAGTGCTAAGGTCAGAGGGATGAGCATGACAGGATACAGGAACTTGATGTGTACATCCTGAGCTATAATATTGCTTGAACCTACTTCTGTGGGTTCAAGAAATCACAGAATTTATGCACTTGCTGCTAACAGCATCACTTTTCTACTGTGTTCCATTTCTTTCACATATGGCTTTCTGAAAGGACTGAATAAAATGAATTAGTTTAACAGTTTCATTAAATAACTTCGGTTTATGTTAGTATATGCCTCAGGATTGTCAGCATATGTCCCATTTCTGGGTATTTATAAGCTGAAGTGGACAAGGCTCTGAAAAATACACATGGGAAATCATCAGAGCTAGGAGAAGAGATGTGTTTTGGTGAAAAATGGTGACACTGTGTGTTATCAAAACCAGTCTAAAACCCCTTTCAAAAATATCCATTATTTTAGCTCAGTGGTTTGAAGAAACGTTTCCCATTTAAATGTTTTCTGATTCTGTAAATGAACTATGTTATTCATCTTAGATCTGTCAGATAAAGAAAAAATGTACATATGATTTAATCCCTTAGTTGGTTTATAACCTTAGAACTCAAGCAGGAGAATCACAAATCCATGTAGACATCTGAATGCTGACTTTTGCATTTGGATTTCTGATTTAGTTGAAAAATATATAAAAAACTTGTGTAGTCAAACAGCTCCCTTTTGGCTACACATCTGTGCAGGCTCAAGAGCATCGTATATTTCTGTAAAGGTCTGGAATAAATTGTGCTCAATGAATTGGTCCCTCGTATGCTTGCTTCAACCAGCAGACTTGGAAGAATTCATGTATCATGGGAGCATCAACAGCAAAACAATACCTCTTTGGTTCAATCTAGTGGGAGCTGCCATCATAAATGTGGAAGTTGGGTAGATGCAGAAATAAATAATTTGGAGGAGATGGAAATGTACTAATCAATATTAGTAACTGCAAGCTACATTCAGCTTCTCAGGCATTAGTTTTGCATTTGAAAACTCCACAATAACTCTGAAGAAAAGTACTTTTGGTGGTTGGGATTATCTACCTGAACTCAGCCATCTAGAAAAGAGGTATCTACTCTGAGCCATCCATCTAGAAATATAATTTATAGTGAGTTCTGTGCTGTTTGACAACGGACTATGTCACCATGTGAGATTGCTTTTTTTTCCATTGACAAAAGGGAAAAGACACGTGACTCCATTTAAAGTGGTACACTTAAGTTTTATCCAGCTAAAATTAGGAATTTACTGCTAAAAAATGTGTACTCAGTAGGCCCCTTACCCAGCCCATGAGCATAAACGGCAAACAAGTGTGCAATACCGACAACAGACTTTATTAGTGGTTTTGTTTCATCCACATGCCGCTCTGAAGTCCTGACTCAGCCCCTTTTGTTAGACAAACAATGTGTCTTATCCATTTTCTTTAATAGTAGGGTATTTGTATGCCATTCTTCTCCCATGAGCATAAGCAGCTCTCAGCCATCACTAACTTTGAACCAACAGCCAGCCTTTCATTTGGCTGCTCAGCTGAGCATTCACCCACATAAACTGCTCACATGTTGCTATGCAGATTTCAAACTTGAAAGTCTGGTTTTCTTTTATGACTGGGATTTTGTGAGAGCGGGTAAAAACTGTGCAAAGATTTATCATTCCTGCTGTTCACCCAGCCTAATTTTTGGCTCTGCTTCAACCTCTTTCTCTTCCTGTTTTCTCAAGAATGTTTCCCCTTTGAAAGCCACCTTCATTAATGCAAAGGTCAAAATTATTTAGAGACTCTCTCCCACCTTCTTAGCCAGCTCACATCCTCGCTAGAAGCCTTGCAGGTCTGTCTGTACCAAGACAGGCTCCTTTCCAGGCCTGTCTGGTCACAGTCAGTTCCTCCTCCTGCCACCTGATATCCTGTGTTCAGCACAAGCTGAAGTCTCTCAGCTCTTTTAAGCTTGATTTCCTCCCTCTGGACTCCTTGCTGAATTTAGGTTGCCCATAATGATTCCCAGAAGGTCCAATTATGAGTCACTTGCTCTTAGCACATGAAACATCCTTCAGCACATCTGCAAAGTGAACTGTAGCTAGCACAGGTGAGACTGAGCCTGTAGCAACTCCCTTCCATGCCAAATAATGTGTATTTATACTTCCAGAAAAATGTAAGTCATTCTCATAGCCCCGCTTCTAAAGACACAGGACTATATTTATTTGTGTGTTTTAATTAATAAATAAATAACTAGTCCCACTTATTGCTGGCTAATATTAATATTGCTACTCTTAGGTTAGTTGTGAACACTACATATTGGCAAAAGTATCACCAAGGAAAGTAATCTCTTGTCACTCGTTCATGCCTCAAACCATTCCTCCCTATGTGAAGACAGCAGACTCCATACCTGACAATTAGCTTTCCCAGGCAGGGAAAACATTCTGAAGTGTTTTTGCTGGGTAGGTTTAAACCCAGATCAGCTTCTCACTCCAGTTCTCCACATAACTACAATGGAGGAGGTGATGCAGAAGCGGGAATGCAAGGCCAGACTGGGAGAAGGTAAGGCTGTGTCTTTCAGCACCAATGCCCCTTTATACTGACTTTCAGTATCCATTGAATTACAGATTCTATTAGTTTACCTGATGTTGCCCCTAAGGAAAATGCAAATTGCACCTCTTCCAGAGACACAGAAAATTTTTTAAAAAATGATGTTGTATGGTGGAAACTGTTCTGAGAACAAAACTGTCACTTCAGGTAATTGGATTTACTTCAGTTCCTGCCAAATTTTACTTCCTAGATTTTATGGGGAGCTCTTAATGGTTTCAGAATTTTTAAAAAACAAAGCTTCTGTAACTTAGGAACCATCAGTTAATAGTTAAGGAAAGCATATACAGCATCTGAAACAGTTAATGCTGAATGATAAAGCTGTACTTCGCTCATCCAGGAAAAATACCAACCCTCTCTTTAATCCAATATCAACATATTTACCACTGGGCTGGAGGGAAGACAACACCCTAGGTATACTCTAAAGAATAAAGTTATTTTCACTTGCAGGAATTTTCATTACTTTTACCTTCACAAATACAGCACAGATGTGGATATTAGGAGAAAACATTTGAAAAGCCATAAAACTGCTACTCATTTTATCATCTACTTATAGTCTCTTTATGAGAGACTGTCTTTAGCCACGGCAGTGCATTAGTCAGCTGTGCTCAGCACTGACACATTGCAGATGAACTGGTCTGTACACTGCTCCTGTGGTGCTCTAAAGCTGATAAAACTCAGCAGCTGTTATTTTCACTGGCTTATGCAGCACATAGTGGGTGTTCTGGTCACTTTATAAATATCACCTTTACACTTCCAAATGCTTATAAGCACATTTATTTCTAACAGAGTATCTCCACTTAGGTCCAATGTGTATTTAGTTGGTGTTATATCAAAAGGTCAGTTCTGAGGGCAAAATGTCTCCCCAGAATGACACATATGAGAATGAAAATATTTTTGCATTTGTATCCTAGAAACGTACACCCAAGTCTGGTCAAGTGTTCACCACAGGAAGAGCCACACTGGTGGAAGAGGCCGCAGGGCTCAGCTTCTGTGCCTGGGCCTTGGCTGCAGAGTCCCAGTCCCAGAGCTGAGCCAGCAGAACCAGCCACGTGGGTTGTCTGCACCAGGCCAATGCTAAGCCACTCACGTTAATTCAGTTGTTCATAGTTTTGTGAGTGAACTGGGCTGACTCTATGCTTTCAGGAGAAAGGACAATCTCAGATAATCCTGTGTGGGGACACTGACCTGTAGCAGGAGAATGGGAAGAAGATGGTAAGGAGCAGTAGGGAAAAGAGGTCTGCAAAATTCTGGCCGCCATGGAAAAGCATTGACCATTCACTTGTCCCTTTCAGTCTAAGACTGATATGCTATAGGAGCCGGGTTAAAAACAAACACAGGGAAGTGATTTCTCAAGCAGCCAGTGGGAATGGACTTTTTTGCTAAAAGACATTGTGACTGCATATATTTAAAGGGAGAGTGGACAAGCACTTGGAGAGAGGACTACAGGTTACTAAACAAAAGAAACTGTCACAGGCACAAAAAAATAAAGGTCAGAGATAAGAGCAGGGATAAGTGAAATGCTTATTACTGCTGCCCACCTCCCCATGTAGTAGCAGCAGAGCCCAGGTATATTTGCCTTTGGCATATAGGAATGTCCCACTTGCTTTGCTCTTGTGACAGCTCCAAGGATCATGCTTTCTACAATACTCCATGGTACTTCTCCCTCCTGCTTCCTCATTACTGGAAATTCTTTGCCAGAAGTAGTTTGCCAGTCTAGAAATTAGTATAAGTAGAGAGCAAATAATTTTTTTGGCTGTCAGCTAGGGTAAAGGGAGAGCAGTATATAGTCAGGCTCCAAATCCTTTTCCCCATTATGCTGTATAGACTTTACCCAATATTTTTGTCCCAGGCCAAAACAGCCCTGGGACACAACCAGGAGCCCAGCATCTGCTTTTCCCAGAACAGTAGGACTACAAAATGATGTTCCCTTCTGCAGGCTCTTTCCCTAATGAGGCACTGAATCCTCTTCTAGCGAAACTTGAGGACACGGCATACAATACTTCCCCAAAGAGCTTCTCAGCTCGTAGTGAGGCCACACCTGTAAGAGATGAGACTTGACATCGTTCCCCCACTGTGGTAGAGGTTGCCGTAAAAACTACTTACTGTAGCAGTGTGTCTTGTAAGGCCAGATCATTTAGTGTGTGTGGTGGGTCAGATTATACATCCATCCTCTGCCCACACCAAGAACTCTCCCAGGAAGCAGGGTGTATGATGAAGTAACACAGTGCAATTGCATTCTCCCCAGAGAGTATTTTCTTCCTATTTCTCATCCGTTCCTGGCTGGATTTTGCTTTGAAGCCTAAGGGCTTATATCTTTCATAAGTGTTATTCTATCTCCATAACAGTCCAGAGCTCTCCTTAGTAACATTTATGGAAAGGAGAGGAAAAGAGAGGAGAGGAGAGGAGAGGAAAAAGGAAAAAGGAAAAAAGAAAAAAAATAAAATTAGAACAACCTAATCAAGTTCAAATTAGAATAGTACATTCTGGGAATTTATTACGTTTCCTGGAAACATAGTCTCTCCCAAGCATAGATGCTCCCTAAGGTCCTGCTCCACCAGGGCCATCCCATCAGCACTGTAATGTGCAACAGCAGCAGCAGCAACCCACAGCAGTGCAGAACCCAACCATTCCTGCTAAATACTACTGTCACCAGCTGGAGACAAGGGCTTATGGACTCACAGCCACTCGAGCTTTTTAAAAGTTAGTATCAGGTTGACTTGGGCTTTGGAGCTAAATGCTTCAAAACCTCAGCCTCCCCTTCTCCCCCCTTGCAGTCCAGACACTCAAGGGCAGTGAGAGCATCCCAAATCTACACCACCAAATGCTCCAACACTGTCTGCAAGGCCTCATTGTCCCGATACTTTCCGTGTGTGCCAACTCAAACAAGAAATAGTGAGCATGGCACAGATGGGGGAAATGGGCTTCTCCCTGTGCACCAGTGGAGATGGAGTGGCATGTGGCACTAGACCAGCAGCCCCTCCTTACCCGAGAGGCACCGAGCTGGGACAGCAGATTGCTGCAGGTGCAGAAAAGACATGGAGTTTGAGTCTCCCCACAGATTTCCTATGTTCCTTCCAAAGTTACAATATTTTAATTGATATTTCTTATGAGAATTCAACAGGTGCAACATAAATCCCATGGATTGTGCCGAATCCCACAAAACCTTGACTTTCATTTTGGAAGGACAAGGCAGAGGGGGGGGAGAGGGGTTTTTTTGCTCTTTGGGTTTTTAGCCTTGAGCTACATGAGACAGAAAAAATGCTGTATTTGCTCAAATTGCTGCCAGATTAAAATAAACAGCTATTCATCTTATTTTTCTGAAAGGATGGTTAAATCATTGAGAAAAACTCATTGACTGTAGAAATACATTCAGTCATAGCACAAGTACAGTGGGGACAAACTTGGCTTTTCCTTATACTTCCTGGAGTGGGGGGCAAGAGTTCCTAGATCCATTTCTGACCCTTCAGACATGCTTGGCAAAAGCAGATGGGACAGCAGCAGTGTCAGGAATAGAATCTCTGGGTTTATAGATACAACGAGAACCCTGCTAAAAAGTTAACAGACCCATTCTGCCAAAGTTTTATTTATGAGGTGAGAGTTGCTAGTAACAAAGGCGAATGTCACAGCATATGATTTCTTTAGCATTGCCATAATATATCTCCTCTTGATTTAGTTTCTACTTGACTGATGGCTAAGTATCTGCAGGACTCCACATGGTACCTTGATAAACAATGAGCAGATAGGGAGGCAGATGTCAAAAATAAAGACAGACTTCTACTTCTCATTTTTTACAAATGGAGGGGTTGTTAGATGGTTTGAAGATTTTTATATTTCTGTATTAAAAAGTTTCATAAAATGCTAATCCAGCCCAAAACTTCAGACCACCTAGGAAGACCATATTTCTAGCACTTAGAAAGTGGTCAAGCTGATAAACTGCAAATCTGTGTGTTCTTCTCCACACTCCTGTACCCATTCTCCACTGTTTTACCACATTTGCAGTTCAGTTCAAGTGCCTGGCACAGGTCCTGCACTGGTGCTAGGCTAGTCTAATAGGCCCATATAGAAAGGAACAGATATATCTGCTGACAGATAACGATCAACTGGTGGATGAGGAAAAAAGCTTTTTTCTTTAAAATCAATACTAGTGCTCAGCATCATAACAATAGCAATAGTAAAACTGTTGGTAGAAGTAATATAATGTTAACATTGATAATAATAACAATGAGCTTTACTGAGAACATACTGAAGATCTTTAAATCCTATGATACTAATTTCATTTAGCACAGCGAGACATGATTTTAAAGCAGAAATAAAAAACTAGGAAGAAGGGACAATCTCTCATTTCTTTTCATTATATGAAGTAGAGGGGAAGAAATGGTGTTTTTTGTTTTCGACCAAAAATCTGAGATTTTTCATTGGGATGAAAATTTGAAATATCAAAAATTTTTCTAAATCAAAATCTAAAGCAATACAAAACACAAAATATGGAACAATACAAACAAAACACTTATCTTATTCCTCCTTAGTGCCTTTTGTCTATACTTTGGCTTAAAAGCCAGCGGAAAAAACATTGCATTAAAAAAATAAAAATTTACAATATATGTTTAGGTGTTTAAATGCATTATTCTGATTTTCTAAACATTTGTCCTGATTTTTAAACAAAAAAATTATGAAAATGGATGTTCTCCAAGAGATAGTGTATGTTCATTAATCCAGAATTTTTGAGAAAAAGACTATTTGGGGGAAATTCCTGCTTAATCCTAAGTCATCTTTTCCCTCCTCTAAAGGCCTGTTTAATTCTAATACCTGACACTTTTACTGTACGAGTTCTAAAAACATCACCGTGGGAGTCAACATCATTATCCTCATTTGCCACAGTGGAAGACCAAAGGACTTGCCCCAGGACAAGAAGCAGACCACACATGGAGATAAAATGAGAACTCTCTCATGCTAGTTCCAGCTCAGTGCTCTTTGGTTTTTGCTGCGTAACCAAAAAATGGGTCTCTGAACTGATCGTTTATCATCTGGCCCTGAGTTTTGAAAAGACAGTGACAGTAAAGCCCTTCTCTAAAGAGCAGGAGACTTCCTCTAAAGACCACCACTTCTCCAGTAGGAACTGCTGTGAGATGCTCCACTGAGTGACTGAAATAATGTAGGGGAAGTCTAAAGAGAGTGAAACCTACCTGGTCCATCCCTCCTCATTTTCCTCTAAAAAAGCAGATTTATCTACATTTATAGAATCATAGAATGATAGAAACAACTGGGTTGGAAAAGACCCCTGGGATTATCAAGTCCAATCCTTGATCCACTACTGCCATGGTTACTAGACCATGGCACTAAGTACCACATCCAGTCTCATCTTAAAAACCTCCAGGGATGGTGAATCCACCACCTCCCTGGGCAGCCCATTCCAGTGTGTGATTACTCTCTCTGTAAAAAATTTCTTCCTAATATTCAACCTAAACCTCCCCTGGCAGAGCTTAAGACCATGCCCTCTTGTCCTACTGCTGATTGCCTGGGAGAAGAGACCAACCCCCACCTGACTACAGCCTCCTCTCAGGGAGTTGTAGAGAGTGATGAGGTCTTCCCTGAGCCTCCTCTTCTCCAGGCTGAACAACCCCAGCCCCCTCAACCTCTCCTCATAGGACTTGTGCTTGAGTCCCTTCACCAGCCTTGCTGCTCTTCTCTGGACCTGCTCCAGCACCTCAATGTCCTTCCTGAACTGAGGGGCCCAGAACTGGACACTGATACAGGCCAGTATGCCATTGGCCTTCTTGGCCACCTGGGCACACTGCTGACTCATGTTCAGCTTCCTGTCAACCCAAACTCCCAGGTCCATCTCTGCCTGGCTGCTCTCCAGCCACTCTGTGCCCAGCCTGTAGCGCTGCAGGGGGTTGTTGTGGCCAAAGTGTAGGACCCAGCACCTGGCCTTGTTGAACCTCATCCCGTTGGAATCAGACCATCTCTCCAGCTTGTCCAGGTCCCTCTGAAGAGCCCTTCTGCCTTCCAGCAGATCAACACTCCCCTCCAACTTGGTGTCGTCTGCAAATTTGCTAATGGTACACTCAATCCCCTCAACCAGATTATCAATAAAGATATTAAATAGAACCGGGGCCAACACTGATCCCTGGGGGACACCGCCAGCCGCCAACTGGATGCAGCACTGTTTACCACCACTCTCTGGGCCCAACCCTCCAGCCAGTTCCTAACCCAGCACAGAGTGCCCCTGTCCAAGCCGTGGGATGACAGCTTATTCAGAAGTATGCTGTGGGAGATGGTGTCAAAGGCTTTGCTGAAGTCCAGATAGACTACATATCATAAAAGGAGATCAGGTTGGTCAGACAGGACCTGCCCTTTCTAAACCTGTGCTGGCTGGGTCTGATCCCTTGTCCATCCTGTAGGTGTTGTGTGATTGCACTGAGGATGATCTGCTCCATAACCTTGCCAGGCACTGAGGTCGGGCTGACAGGCCTGTAGTTTCCCAGGTCCTCCTTCCAGCCCTTTTTGTGCATCAGCATGACATTTGCCAACTTCCAATCATCTGGGACCTCCCCATGAGCCAGAACTGTTGGTAAATGATGAAGAGCAGCTTGGTGAGCTCTTCCGCCAGCTCCCTCATCACCCTAGAGTAGATCCCATCTGGTCCCATAGACTTGTGAGGATCCAAGTGGCTCAGCAGGTCATTAACTGGTTTCCTCCTGGATTACAGGGGGGCTATATGGCTTCCTGTCTCTGTCTACCAGTTCCGGACACCAGTTGTCCTGAGGACAACCTGTCTTACTGTTGAACACTGAGGCAAAGAAGATGTTAAGTACCTCAGTCTTTTCCTCATCTTTGGTGACTATGTTTCCCCCCATGTCCAACAAAGAATGGAGGTTTTCCTTGCCCCTCCTTTTGCTATTGCTGTATTTGTAGAAGCACTTCTTGTTATCCCTAACAGAAGTGGTTAGATTGAGTTCAAATTGTGCCTTTGTCTCTCTAATTTTCTTTCTACATGACCTAACTATATTTCTAAACTCTTCATGAGTAGCCAGCACCTCTTTCCATAGTCGGTAGGCTCTCTTTTTTCCCCTAATTTCCTTCAAAATCTCCCTGTTCAGCCAGACCGGTCATCTTCCCTGCTGGCTTGCCTTTTGGCACACTGGGACAGCCTTCTCCTGTGCTTTCAAGACTTCTGTCTTGAAGCATGTCCATCCCTCCTGGACCCCCTTGTTTTCAAGGGTTGTTTCCCAGGGTACACTCTGAACTAGTCTTCTGAGTAGGCCAAAATCTGCCCTCTGGAAGTCCAGCGTAGAGGTTTTATTGATGGCCCTCCTTGCATCCCTGAGCATTGAAAACTCTATTATTTCATGGTCACTGTGCCCCAGATGGCCTCCGACCACCACATCTCCCACCAGCCCCTCCCTGTTTGTGAACAGCAGGTCTAGCAGGACCCCATCCCTGGTAGGCTCATTTACCAGCTGGAGCAGGAAATTATCCTCTATACACTCAAGGAATCTCCTAGACTGCCTCTTCTCTGCTGTGTGGAGTTCCCAGCAGACATCCGGCAGGTTAAAGTCGCCCACAAGAACGAGGGCTGGTGCTTTTGAGACAGCCCTTGTCCCCCAGCTGCTCGTAGAATAATTCATCACCCTCTTCATCCTGATTGGGTGGTCTAAGACTCCCACCAGGACGTCAGCCTTGTTGGCCTTCCCCCTGATTCTGATCCACAGGCACTCAACCTTATCGTTACTGACTTCAAGTTATGAAGTTATGAAGTTATGAAGAACATAAAGCTGAAAGAATGTTACCTGAAGTTTGACTAGGGAGCATATGGAAAGTTTAGATAGAAGTCTTGCAAAGAAAAATAATGAGCAGAATTACAGTAGAAACGGTTGCTATATGGATAAGGCAAAATATTTGACAAGGAAAACATCTCTGAGAAGAAAGCACAAGGGTAGAGCTATTATAGCCTCTGAGGCCTTTTCCCTCAGACTCCTTATTTTATAACATATTTCTAAAACACAACACCCACAACTGTTTTTCTTCATCTATCAAAGCATAAAATTGCCAGTCCTTTGACCTAACTTAAATGAAGGAAGTAGCAATGTTAGGTTTAATTAAAAACAGCAAATATTTGTACAGCTGTCCCTGGTTTCACAGCACAGAAATAGGTTTAGCATCAAATCTTACAGTTTTAAGTCCTCTGGGAACTATATACAAAAACATATAGGATCCTTCTGGCTGACTTGCTAAAGCCAAAAATGCCTTTTTTTTTGAGTTATTTCAGGTGGGGCTCATTCAGCCTTCCCGTTTCCAACACACTGTTTTCCTACTTGAGAGGTTTTTTTTCAATGCTTCAAACAGGGTACTCTCAAATTGACAGGTTTGGATGCATTTGATGCATTTTGGGGTTGGGAATAATAGTAATAAAGCTGAGGGTAGCCTGAGAAGTTTTGACTTATCAGCAGCCTTAGGTTTTTGGTGGAAACCCTGATGGCCAGACCTGTCTGGGCATTTCCAGGGGTCTCTGCCTCTCCTGTGGGTGTCACTGGGAAGCACCTGGCACGGGATGCAGGAATATCAACCAGATCCATGCTGAAACTGAGAGGGGTCTGGAATGAAAGGCTTTGCTCCTGGCCCTTGCTCTCCTTTTAAATTACAAATCGAAACACATTGTAAAATGCTTCAGCACCAAGCCTTATGATGCAGCCTCCAGAGGGTTGACTCCATACACACCCCACCCCCTTGACTGGGCTGGCCATGGCAAGCCCACTCCCAGCAGGGACCACGGGAGGATTTACACCACCTCATGCAAAAGGGTCAGCAGCCTCAAGCTCTGAACTCACCTGCCTGTTCCTCCAGAGACCCACAGGTTTCAACCTGCCAAAGGCAGCCCAGGGGTGCTGGAGAGGCAGGTGGGGCAGGTGGCCACCCGCTGCAGGGCCAGAGATAAGAGGGAAGAAGGAGAGAAGGGGCCTAACTGGGTTAAAAAAGCTTCACTCATCTGGAGCAAGAAGAGAGGTGGGAAGGCTGATGATCTGTTCGGGTGCTCTGCTTGTGTCTGTCTGGCACCAGGCAGGGGCTCTCCACATCCTCTGGGCTGCTGCAGCCCCCCAGCTTTCCCACAGCCCCCCACAGCCTTCCACACCCAAACTTCCAGCATCAGCAAGTTTGGCCCAGCTTGGCACAGACCAGAAGAGGAGTCGGAGGTGTCTGAGCATGGTAGGGCTCAGAAGCTGAAGGAAGAGAGAAAAATCCTGGGAAAAAGACCTAAAGAAGGAGAAGAGAGTGGAGACCTGTCTCTCAGTGCAGAGGCTAGGCAGACTGGCCCAGACAAGGCTGGCTAAATATGAGACACTTCAAGAGACAGCTCTGCACAGCAAGGTGTTCCAATTAGTAGAAATAACTTCCTGTCTTTTACATGTTGAACATCTCCTGTTCCCTCTCCTACAGCAGTATCCTCTTCCTCTCCACCCAAAAGTAAGAGAGAAGCAGATGTACACAGATCTTGTGTTTCTGGCAGAAGGGCAGTGGACTGCACCCGTAACTGCATACACTGCATTTTGCCTGGACTGGAAGAGTTTAATTTACATTAATTTTCAGTTAAGTAATTTAAGCCTAAAGCCTGCAAAACAGAAAGCTACTGACAGTTCAGTGTAGTTGCATCACAGGGGTTCTGAGGATAAAACACTTTTTGGCAGAATGAAGGCTTACGGACATGCTGAGTAGCCTGGAAAGATTATTTAGAGCTTTTTCAGAAGCCAGGTCCAATATGTCTAAATTTCTAGAAATGCACGTAAAGTCTTAGACTATGAAGCTATTCTCCAGTTCTCAAAGAGCAAAAAACCAACACAAGATGCACAGATGACCAGTAACCCACAAGTGAAACACAACTGACCCATAGAGCTCACAGTTGTTCCAAACTGCCACACTATATATCCAGCATATGAGGCCAAATGAACACAGACATGAAAAAATACTCCATTTTCCAATAAATACAATTATTATGCATATTACCCCAGGAAGAAGTCTAAGAAAAAACTAAGAAAGTATGGGCTTGCAATTCATAGGTTTAGTTGTTCAAGCCCAATATGTCTCCTATGTCTTGCTCCCAGTCAATTTACTTTGGCATTGTCCAAAAGGTCTTTGCCTTATGATGGGTCTTGGGTATACCATGTGAAACAAGATGGCAGTCCTTCTAAAATTTTCAGTACCAAAGGTGCATGCCACAGAAATCCCATTAGTAGTGGACACAATTGCTGGGCCAGGTGAGCTAAAACTAGGCTCTGCTCTTTTTATTCTACATCAACCTTTCCAGCATAGACCAGTACAATATGGGAAACTGGGGTATACTGAAGCAGCAAAGAAGTAACCACTTTAAAGTTTCATCTGGTAGATAAATACTTGTGAATGAAATTGTGCTATGTCTTCTTGATTTTCAGTATCTTGGTGATGAATTTGACATATTACAAGATAATATTTTCATGTGCACTGAGTCCAGCTTTTTGATTGTTGATTTTTTAAAAATGAAATCCATGCTATCTCAAATCACCAAGAATCAGAAGCAACCTTTAAACATTTGAACCCAAATATTTTCAGTCTTCAGGAATATCTATCTGAGAGTCCACCAGAAATAAATAAACGCTAAGGTGGAAGGGATGATATTGGAAACTAAAAAGAGAGTGTTAAAAAATTAAATGAAATATTTAGACATTATTCTTAAAAATGAGAGAAGAGTGACAGGTTGGAGTTCTGCAATTCCAGTTTTCCAGTAAAACTTCTTTATGGCTTGTAATTTAAAATAAACAAGGCTAATGACATTTGTTTTTTGCTACCTTGATGAAATACAGCCATCTCAATGAAAGTTATATTTTCTTCCTCTTCTTTCTCAGAACTACTTTAATATCCACTTGTATGAAAGCATGTGTTTGGATACCACTGGGAATACAGTTTCCTTTGGGTTCTGATTTTCCTAATCTATTTGAAGCTAAGTTAGGACCTTTTTTCACTGAAAATCCATTCTCATGACCTGTTGAGCTCTGGGACTTTCCATCTCTTTACTTCTACACTGAGGGTACATAAATTCTACATTATATTTCCTCAAATCCTGTGTCACAGGTAACCAATGCCTTTAATTGCAAGTAGTTTCACTGCTGCAGATTTGACTTAGAAGTAAATTGGATTCCAAGGGATCCACTTATATTATAACCTGTTCATAAATTCCAATGAACAAGCCCTTAAAAATAAGCTCTAAGTCAATGAATTGGCCAAAGTCCCTTCAAAATGGCAGTCCTTTAATAGCATGTTCCTCCACTCACTGTTTTTGAAGGAAAGCTCTGGATTTATGTTTCAGAGACACTCATTCATTCTAGTACTCAGTATTTGATACTTCTGAGCTATTGCTACAGTTATGTCACTTTCAGTTGCTTCTTGACAGTCCTGATTTTCCTGTTCTCCCTTAATTTTGAGGTCATTCCTTGTTTTCCCTTAATTAGTATTGGTTTAGCAGCTGAACTAGTTAAGAAAAAATAACTCTATACAATAGTCCTGAAAAAGACAGACATAGTCTTGAAGAAGAAATAGAGTCAAGGAATGGAAAGGACACACTGAAATATCTCATCCTTTGTGGGTACTGGGAACGCTACTTTCTGCTGCACACCAGTGCCCATTAGACAGTGTTAGTTCTCAGCAATTAAAAGGGGGGTGTTAATTTCAGATGAAAAATGACAGCCTCTCAAGAATTTGGAGCAAATCCTTTGCTATTGGTAGCAAGTGTATCGTTATTGATTTTGTTGTACGAGTGTAGAGACTGCTTAGCCAAAGGGGAGATGGGAGATGAGGAAGGGCAAGGGGCCGCTTTCCCCCATCCTGTGACCCAGGTGACCGCATCGTCCTGCTGCCTAACCAGTTGATTACTGGTATCACACCCACAAGCAAACTCCTTGTGCCTTCTGCCTCCACAAAGGTCCCCTGTATTAATGTGTGTGTTTTCCTCTCCTGTAATTACACACTCCCAAGGTGAACAGAACAGCCTTTTTTTTTAATGGAGATTCTGTATTTTAAGCAGCAATATGAATGCATTTGAAAAGGAAAAATACAAGGTATAAAAGCTTCCCGAAATAGCAGCATGTGGCTTGCCCTGGCTGTGCTCAGGTGCAGCTATGCATTACTCCAGCTTTTTGATAACATCCTGTCTCCTGTGCTGAAGTTACCATGGGGTTGTGAGGACAGTACTAAATCAGAAATGTGTGGCGGATTGGACTGGGCCAATCTCAACGACAGCCAGAGGGGAACGGGATATAAATCATGCTAAGAAGTTAAAACAGCCATCCCATTTGCAAAACAGTCATGGTATTTTCTTTAAGGGGGAAAAGAAAATAGTGTGCTTAAAAGGTGCCAGATTGGCAGGGTGGGATAATTAAAAAAACTTCTGACTGTGCAAGTTTCTCCTGCCCCTGTGTTATGGTACCACTGCTCTGCCTGGCTCAGAGGAAGAAGGTCAGGGCAGAAGGCCTGGCACTCCTATACAAAAGGAACAGCATCAACAAATCTGCACATCTACCTTGTAGTTCCCTTGCCCTGGATCTCCCATCTGGGTGAAACAGTGCAGTGCAGCCCAGTGGCACTTAATTTGTACTGAGAGTGAGTCATATCACTGAGACTCAAGTGATGGCATGAGGGCAGCCTTGCCAAACTTCTTGCAAGCTGGCAGGCAAGCAGGGGGGCAGTGCATTGCTGCTGTTAAGCCTTCCTACAGTGGTGCCAGATGCAGGCCTTTTTTTCCTGATCTATTGAGACCCATTCCCGGGGAACAAAACAGAAACTGGAAGTTCACTGCAGGTGAAACAACAGCATGCCATCAGGCATTGCTGACTTTGACCACAGGTGAAACAAAGACCTGGAGATGTCCTGCTCCTCAGGAGAGCAGCGAGGGCTGGTGCAGCCAGGAACCTCTTCCAGCTGCTCAGCATATCATAAGCCCAGGGTTTTTTACCCAGAGGATTTGCTAATTTTGGGTGAGGAATATAGAAAGGGTGGCAGTTGCTAGATGACATTTCTAATAGTAGTTAATAAGCTTGTTTTCTGGTTGCTGATTTCCTGCCACAAATCAGAGACTGGTTCTCAGTACCAAACTAACTCATTCTTCCTTATGCGGGAGATCTGATGACTGATTCATAAATAATGGCTTAGGGGTGGCGGAAATGAGAGAAATTGCTTTCATTAAAATTCACATAAAACAGCAGCAGAGTCCCTGCTTGCCACCACAGATTGAACAAATGTGCCAACATGCACGTTTTTCATTTTGCAACCACTGGTATAATGAAGTTGTTTCTGGACCTAATATATATAGGTTCAATATAACGTTCAATAGCTTTGAACGTTCATTTTTTAAAGTAATTAATATGAAGAGTGATCCTGGAAAAAATTGCCTCACCCCCCCATAAAGTTATCTGCAAACTGTAAGCATCAATACTCTTTTGTGCGGCTATTTTTTTTTTTTTTGAGTACTGATAAATGCACAATTTGAAGTTTTTCAAGTGACAAATTGCTTCCAACAGTTTTCTGGAAGCTCGGAGGAAATATGCTTAGATGATTCCATTTTATTAATATGATAGTGCTGCACTCCACATGAATCTGCATCTGCTGTGCTAGGAAGAGACTTTCCAGTGGCAAACTCCAGAATGAACTACGCTAGAGGCTCAGGGAATTTCTTTTTTCCATAGGAATAGTAACTTTACAAGAAATTATTAACAACTCCACCATTCTCAGTGGTATATATCTTAGGAGATATCTTCTAAATCCAACTGTTTCAGAAAAGAGCCGGTGAGAGACAAGTACAGACTTGAGGTGGGGCTTATCTCTCCCATGGATGTTTCCCAAAGACTGAACTGCTTAAACGATGTTCCCTTTAGGGTCATCAGAGAGAAAGAGACACTCCAGATTCACTTCATCCTATAACAGCCATCTAAGCTGGGTCAGAAGCATTTGGACAATACTCTCAGGCACATGGTGTGACTCTCCAGGAGGGTCCTGTGCAGGACCAGAAGTTGGACTCGATGATCTTTGTGGGTCCCTTCCAACTCAGCATACTCTGTGACTCCTATTGCTCCCCACTGACCACACGCAGAGCCTCTGGGAAAAAGTTTCAGCTTAGACTTTTATGTACCTAAGGAATGCCACAGGAATCGCTTTCTAAAATGACCATTTTATTTCTCCAGAAGTTGAGCTATCCTGAGAATTTATACTGGAAAAATATAAAATAGGTCAGTGGGAGTGGAAGCACTGAGTTACCAGGAATGGACATTAGGAGCTCTGGCACTCCAGCCCTGACTTGCACATTTTGGCTCGCCAATCATGGAGCGCATCCAGCATCTGGACCAGTGCACCGCCACTGCCACTCTGCCTTCAGTGGAAATTTTGTCTACCAGGACGCATGGAGATTAAGAAAAAATGTTGAGGCTTGGCAGCAGGCCTGAGTCTAAAATTTGAGTGTGCTGAAGAAAAAGGCAGCTGTCTGTAACAGCCAGCTGTAGGAATCTGTTTGATGGGTCAGGTTGGCATCTCTGAATAAAATAAAAGATGGAAAAAAGGAGTTTGTATCTTCTCTAAGGAAGCCTCTATAAAAGTGACCTCTTCATAAATGCAAAGCAACTTACTGAATAATATCAATTTTATGTTAAGGTTCAAAAATAAAAGCTGGGCCATAAGAAACATCCTGAAACTTCAGCCTACCACTGAGTGACAACAGCATGAAACACACCTAGAGTAGTGGAAAATTTTAAGCCATAAATTAGCCTTGAAACTAGTAGGCCATGTTGTTTTTTTTCTGGGGGAGGTTCTTTATTACCTCATCTGTCTAAACATATGGATCGTGACAAATGAAAGCTGCAGGGAGGATCTGCTCCTGTCCTGCAATTGAAAACACTTAAAATCAAATTACTGCAAATATTCCTGTTACCCTCTTTTAATGGCAAAGTACCATAGGAGCTCTTGCTCTCTATCAGTTCACCTCGCAAGGGCCCTATTTCCTGAAACTAAAACGTAAAGAATTTTTAGTCTGAAACTTTTTCTTCAGTTAGTTACTGCCCACTTTTACCGAAAGGAGATAAGTCAAGTTTTTGTTCTCTGTCATGCATCCTTACGGTCCCATGTGCGAGACACCTGCAAAAGCTAGCAAAGCCACCTTGCTTACTTAGTGCAATTTATTTGACCTTTTAATATATTTGAGTAAGGATTTTATATCTAAGGCAACTTTACAGAACAGATTTGAAAGGTGACCTTCAAAGAAAACATCAAAATCTTTCTGGAAAAGGAAACTTTGGAAATATATGTGAAAAAGGCTGCTTTTCAGCTAACCTCCTGACTCAGGACTCCCTGGCTTTTTGGCATAGGGACGTACCAGAGCAGTGAGTTAACCTTGCCTACAGCAGACCTACAACTGCTATTGTACAATACCAAAGGGCCCAAGAATGGTTTTGGATGGTATAGTTTCAGAGTTTCCATTACAAATGCCTTCTATTTGGTGGCTGGGGCAGTCGCTCAGCACTGGTTTTGATCTTGACCTGCACTTCAGTCCTTCAACTGCAAATCATTTTTGCTGTTGCCATTATGAATCTGGGATTGTCTAGGTGAAAAGGAGTTTTTAAAGCTGGTTTGTTTGTTGCTTTTAATAATAAAGGTAAAACCCACAATAAGTCTGAACCTTCATGCTTTTAAGAATAACATTAAAACTCAATTTCCTCTCAGCTAAAATCATAGGCTGCTACTAACTAAAAGAGTAAATGCATCAAGTGAAGGAGGTCAGAAGTGCCAAAATTTGATGCGTACTGCACGCTACAGGAGAAGGTTCCCCCATCTCCTACAGCTTGTCCTGGAGGGTTCATTGTGCATGAGACCTCACAAAGGCATAGGCTGTGACTGAGACCACATTTGCACAAAAATTTTAGGATGACAGAGGTTGATTCTGCTGCCAGAAAACGATGTCTTGCCTTTTTCACCTCCAATGCCCATTCCCAGTACTGAGATGCTCCTCCCTTTGTGCTGACATCACCCTTTCCTAGAGTAAACCAGGCTGGGGAACCACTGGAAGTTAGAACTCTGTTTCTGCCATATGCTCCTATCCCTCTTTTAGGGAGGTGTAGGAGCAGAGGGAGGTAAAATGGAATGTTTTCTTTAAGACTTTGTGTAAATGTGCATAATACAGGCGCACTCCCTCAGAGCACTCACAAACCTATGCTGGCCCAGCCCAGTGGTGGAGAGAAGGCTGCCCCTGCCATAGGCAGGGTCCTACAACCAGCAGTTCTACAAATTGTTAGGGAACTTGGCTTTTGTGTATGAATGCAGCAGACAAGGTGTTCCATAAGCTGTAACATACAGTGTTAGTTTGACTGTATTAAGGAATGCATTTGTCCCATGCAGAGGATTTCCCTATCACAGGCAAGTATTAGAGCAGCAGTTCTCGTGCTGCAGGCCATGCCACCTCTCCAGGACTGGGAAGCCCTCATAATTTTTTATGGTATGCAACCAGCAGAGCTGTCGAGGTCACCCGCCTCATTGGCGATCCCAGTCACATCATAGATGAAGGACACTGCATGGAAGTGATGCTTCAGCAAGGGCTGCTATCATAAAGTCCCCTCAGGAGTCACTGGGAGCTCTACAGAGTCTTCTGAAAATAATATTTCCCTGAGGTCCTACCCTTGCCTGACAGGGTAGATGGAATTAAATTGCTTGAGGACAGATACAAAAGGTCTTGTATAAATAAAATTTAAAAAAATTAATTGTTGAGGCCTGGGGAAGAAGGTGCCCTTTAATATTAAGCAGGTGCAACTGCTACTTAAGGCTTCCTGCCAAGACAGCTTGCAGCAATATTTAATGGTTACACCACATTTACTTCAAACCCAAAGATGTTTCACACTAAATCAGAGATGAACATTCATGATTACAAAGTTTCTGCTTAGAAAATCATGCCTAGAATACTTGGGGAGCATTATTTTTCACTCCTTTTTGCTTGCGCTTTTAGGAAAGCATTGAGTTTAGAAACATCTGTAGTCATATGGCTTTACAAAGAGAGGGACAATTTGTGAAAAACTTCCCTGAAGCTTACCAGTGTTCGAAAACCATCACTGAGAAACTAATTTGTTCATTAGCGGTTTTTCCCTCAGATTCTTATATTCCAGTCCGATCTGCTCTGGGAGAAATCCTGCAAAATCCCCTGGCAATGTGAAACAGCATGCTGCTTGCCCGAAGGATGAGCGAGGCCTATGAGCTTTAATGGTCCTATAAAATAACAGATATCTTGAAAGGTGAATCTTGAAGATTTTATTATAGCAAGACCTCCTGCTGACTTTATATCAGTAAAGATTTCCCAATGGAAATGGTGTTCCTGCAAAGTAGTGAGTAATCTTCTCATATCAAACTCATACCAAAGTCATGATAATGGGAGCTGGGAATGTCTCCAGAGGTTGCTCTGAAGGAACAAGAATTCATTCGTAAATAATAAGGTCTCAAAATGAATACAGAAATGTGGAGGCTGAGAAGACAACCGTCAAAGATCTCTTTATTTTCATCACAGCTCAAGAAAACATGTTTTCAAGTAATTCTTTATGGAGTGAACACTTGAGAGAGACAGAGGACATAGTGTGCTTAAGTATGGAATCTTTCAGGAGAAGGTATACAGCCTGATTATACTGCAAATAAAGACAGTCTGCTAGATCTTTACTGAATTTTACCACAATAAGCCAACTAACCAATGGAGAGGTGAAAGTGCAGTATCTTCTGTTGAGAAAAGAAAAAAAAGAAGAAAAATATGTGGGTCCAGTGGGATCAATCACTTTAAAGCAATAAAAGGTCTTGGTAGATGGTCCACTGGAGGTGAATGGAAAGCAAAGCAAAACAGGCATTAACACAGTGAAGCAAAGGTATTTATAAACTGAGGTGAAACATTTGTGAAGATTGCTTTGCAGAGCTTTCTCAGCCCCTGTGACTGTGCAGCAGACAGCATAAAACTTCCATACTGCCAGATAAGGATGGTTTATGAAGTCACTTACTTCTGTCAAACAGCTGCAGCTGTAATGCTGAGAAGAGGCATTCCCCCCCTCTTTTTGCAATAAGATTTAATGTCTGTGTGATTGCTGAGAAGGAATAACGGCTTGTAAAACTTTTTTTTTTTTTCCAAAGGGATAAATTAAGCTCCTTTTTACTGTGATTTGGGCAGTAGGTGAGGGAATTTTGTAGACTATGAGATAGAAAAGTATCCCTTTACATTGGCTGGAGGAGTGAATTTCCACATGTGATTTTTTTTTTTTTTTAATTTTTAATGTGTGATCATGAACATCATCAGCTGAATACTTTCCGAGTATGGTTCCATACTCTGGTTGATTTGCCATATTTTATGTTCACACTTTAAATGTTACACTAGTGTCATTCTCACAGCTATAATTAAGGCTACCTCAAAACACTTATTTATTGGTTCTCAGTGTGAATACAGACAACTATCCTAGGTTGAAATTTTTCATGGGATGTCTTAGCTTGGGATTCATTTAGAAATGGGAAGAAAAACCATGAAGGTCAGGCCAGCACCAGATATCTGCTTTCTCTTTTTCTTTTAAATGTGATTCCCTCCCTCAAGGGAAGAGGTAAAAGGGCTTTGTTGGGAGCAGAATACGGTGGTGTTTCCTGAAATGTTGTGATCTCCAGGGCAACGCTGAACATAACAGCAGGCATCAAATGAAAAGAGGGAATGCACAGAAGGTGTTATACACGTTCCTGCACAGGTACTCATGAGTGTGTATCTACTGGCTATTTTTCTAATGTTATCCTCTCAGGAGAGACACGTGGGCAGCAGAGAGGCTGGGAGAAGGCAGCTGCAGTTGCAGCCCTGAGATCCCTCCACTTCACAGAGCACAAAGTAATGCCACCACTCTCACACACTTTGGTGTGACAGCCACCCACTGGAGCTCAGACCCCTTTTGCCCTGGCTGCAAGGGGCTGTTTGGTTATTTCCCACCATTTAGGCAGGTCAGTCCCTGGCTTTCTACAGTTGTTTCTATTAGTTCACTCAATTTGCTCTCACACACAAATACCATGTTACAGGGTCTGTGTTCCAGTTCCTTCAGCAATACTTAAGCCTGAAGCACAAATGGTTTTATCTCCAGTTTCATTAAAAAGTCATTTAAAAGGAAGGCTTCCCCAAAGACTCTCTATACCCCTCACTTGTATGCAGCTCAGTGCACTGAAATCCTCGTCTGAAGATCATAGCAAGATCCCATTGACATCACCAGGGCTAGAATCTGAGCTGTGCTGTCCAGATCAAAGCTCATCAGTGTTGCTAACAAGGTTGGCATCGGGAAGATTCTGAAAAAAACCAAACAACCAAACCCCCAGCTGATTTCAACTCTATTTGTCTGGTCACATGCATGTGTACAGAAAATTAACGACCAATTATAGAGGAGCAAAAGCATTTGGCAGGTTATTTTCTTTTCAAGCTTCTAAGAAACTACCAAGTCCAGCCACAGTTCCATCACATTGCACAGGTTCCCTTCGGGATGGCTCCAGGACTGCAGTGATCCCTAGCACATAGGAAACACAAGGCCCAGAGACTTAGGGGAAATTTAGGCCTTCTGAATATCATTCTTCATGGTTTTTTACAAGAATTAGTGTCTATGCTGAAAATTTTCAGAACTCTTTCTTTCCCAAACATTCCCACTTAAAATGAATATTTTGATTCAAGGTCATTTAAAAAGAAAACATTGTTAAATTCTTTTAAATTCTGCCTAGAAATTTAATAATCTCGTGGGAAACTTCATCTCGCATCAGAGCGTACAGAACAGGTTTTCAATTCCCCTCCTTGTCCTCGAGATGACGTTGCAACGGAAAGGGAGGGCAGTGGGTTCTCAGGCCCTGAGTCTGCAAACACTTTGCGTACGGTTTCATGACTCAGAGTGCTCACATTACTGTGGTTTAATAAGTTACCACCCATCAGCTGAGCTGTGGCAACTGCCTGTGCACATACAATTAGCTCAGCCTAATTGCAAAATGTGCAACTCACCCCCTTTCAGGAGATGTATGCAGCTGCACATTTATATCGAGTTACCCCTTGGCATGTTTGCAGCTCAAGGTCCTGTTTCATCATGCCTTAATCGAGATGAAGCATGGTAGAAGATCTGAACATCCAACATGCCCCTGGCATGGGGATTCACAGCTCATCCAGCCTCATGGCTTCAGCAGGCTGGCAGTCCCCCATCAGGGTGAGCAGCTCTCAAGACAGGGTGAAAGCTTCTCTTTGCAGTATATCATGTTTGCTATGCAGCAGGTGAAAATCAGGGTATCAGAGAGAATAACCTGAATTCTACCTTCCTGCCTTCAACATATTAAGCAAGGATGGTGCAAGGGAAGTAGCTGCCCTCTCTCGATAATAATGCTGTCACCAGCTCATGCGCCACACAAACTGCCACACTGAGGCCACCCCTAAAAACAGCTTAGTTTTTAATCCTAAAATGCTCCACTTTGGGTTCAGAAGGAGAACAAGCACTGCTTGCATCTCTGTGATTTCATATACCCAACCCAACATCCTACACTGGAGCATTTAAGCTATTATTAGAGAGCATCCTTCCCAAATCTTCGTTCGCGAAGCCTAGCCATGAGAGAGCATCCAAAGGAGGGCAATGAAGAAGATGAATGGCCTTGAGGAGAAGCTGTATGAGGAGCAGCTGAGGCCACTTGGTCTGTTCAGCCTGGAGAAGAGGAAACTGAGGGGAGACCTCATCGCAGCCTACAACTTCCTCATGAGGGGAAGAGGAGGGGCAAGCACTGATCTCTTCTCTGTGGTGACCAGTGACAGGATCTGAGAGAATGGCCTAAAGTTGTGTCAGGGGAGGTTTAGGTTGTATACTAGAAAAAGGTTCTTTACCCAGAGGGCAGCTGGGCACTGGAACAGGCTCAGCAGCAAAGTGGCTGCAGCACCAAGCCTGACAGAGTTCAAGAAGAATTTTGGACAATACTGTCAGGCACACAGTGTGACTCTTGGGTGTGTCCTGTGCAGGGATAAGGGTTGGACTCACTGAAATTTGTGGGTCCCTCCCAACTCAGCATATTCTGTCATTCTGTGATCTTTGATTCAGAGCTCTCTGTATACATCTTTTCTGTTGTGCTTTCCAAATAACAGCACTTAATTTAGCAAAACTGCTGGGCGTATGATCCACAAAATCAGCCTGTTTGCCTGAGTTATGTATTTACATCTCCTGCTACCAGGCATCTGATGAAACAACTTCCTCCTCCTTAGCAGTCCTTTTGGGCTTGGATGACTCAAATCCTTACTCACATGAGCAGTCTTTGCTTGAACATGTACTCTGTTGTTTCAACGGGGTCTTCCTACAATAGCAGCTAAAGGATCAGGATGTTTCCCATCAGCATGTGAGATTTCAAACACAAGAGACACTTGCTACATCAAGGAATTAGTGAATAAGAAACTGAACCGGCAAAGAAACCTCGAGCATGAATGTACCAATGATTCTAAATGGTAAAAGGATTTTCCTATTACACTCTGCACATGAGGCTCAGGCTAACAAATGAGGCAAAGCAGTCCAGGGAAATAAAAAACTTACATAGTAATGCAAAAAAAATGTACACATACACTCTTTTTGTTGCATGTATAGAACTACTTGAATTTTGTTTCCAAAATCTAAAATGAAATTTGAAAGCTGAAAAAATAAATTAGGAAAAAATTTAATGATTTTTCCATAAATATTTTTTTCCTAAATCTCATGCTAACTGCCCTGCATTTCATTTTAGATGCTTGAAATAGTTTGAGATTTAAATCAGAATAGAAGTCTGAAACACTTTTTCCAGAAGGTGTTAGTTTTTGCTCTGACCAGTCCTACCATCTAGGTAACCTTTTCACATCCCTATAGTACATTTCATCTGCAACTTGCTTTTGAGCAGCATATCTGTGCCTGTGAATCCCTATTCTGAAATTGCTTTAGCCTTCTGAATTCCTGACCAGCTTCAAACAAACACAGCTTCTTATCTGTCAAATGTTAAAGTGTGTTTCCTTCACAGCCAACTTCAAATACTTGGTGCCAGGCTAAATGTGCAATATCTGATGGACAACCACAGCTAGAAATTGAGTATTTTTAACAATTTTAAGCTGAATATCCCATTGCTTAGAAGTGATTGGCACTTTGAGCCTCTTCAGACAATTCAGAAGTTGCTAAACTTGTGTTTAGTTATGTGCAATTTTGCACGTGCTACAAAAATGTTATGCAAAGCACCACAAACTTCTCTAGGAAAACTGATTTTATAAATGCACCACACCACAGAATGTTCTGGTTTCTCTCTTAGCTTAGTCAGCGTGCAATGAGCACTGTTATGGCGGTGGCATAAAACACACAGCGGAAAGAAGGAATTGTCAAGGTACAGTTTTGCCAGTCCTTCGACATGCTCCCTTTTGTATAGACAAAATGTGAAAGGTTTTGCCTGAAGGCTCCTGCTCTACTGTGTACAGTAGAGCAGACAGCGTTCCCCGAATAAGCACCCCTGTGATACTAAGTGCTGCACACAGCTCCGTGTTTGTCACCCGTGGCTCTGCATGGCTGCTCTGCAGAGGAGGAGCCGTGGCACGCAGGGATGACAGCTGAGAGCTGCTGCCTGTTCAGTGGGCCCAGCCACAGGGGACTTCAGCTCCCAGAGCCCCTAGTGACCCCTCCCATGGGCAAGACAAGGCCAAGCCTGGGCTGGCTATCCCCCTGGATGGGAACGGACAACTCAGGAAGGGTCCCAGAATCCGTGTGTGTGCCAGCCTGGGATGAGACAGGATTACTCGGGTTTGGTATTACCAACTTTTCACTTTGCTGCCCAGCTCACAGTACTGTACGTGGGGGTGCGTAACTTCAATGTCCAGCGCAACATTGTTTCCCCCAAAAGAAAACCAACATGAGTTGGTGACGGAGCTAGGCCAGTGTCCTCCAGGAGTCCCTCCGGCGTCCTCGGCGCCGGGCTGCGGAGCCGGGCGCAGCCCCCGGGATGGCGGAATAGGCGTGCATCGGTGTCTATTCGGCATCCTCATGCCGTCCGTGCTGCGGGAGGAGCCGGGAACGCCGCAGCCCGACCCGCCCTCAGATCTTCCCGCGTTCCCAGGGCGTTCCCGGCGGGCGCGGGGGCTGCGCGGGGCCGCGCTTGCGGCGCCCCCCAGCGGGTGGCGCTGTCGAGTCGCCGTCGGGGCGCGGACGGTGGAGGTTGCGCGGGGCTGCGCGCGCCGGGAGCGGGAGTGGGAGCGGGAGCGGGAGCCGGGCTTGGCCCGGCGGCCCTGCCACGGGTGGCGGGAGGGTGAGGAACTGGGCGCGGAGAGGAGACGGGGTTGGGGGGGAGGGATGAAAAGGCGGGAGGAATTAAAAGCGGAAACAGTGATGCAGCCTCGGAGCCTGCGGAGGGCTGAGTGTGTGGTGGGAGGCGGGGCTGGGCAGCATGGGCATGGGTTGGAGAGGGGGAGAAGATCGGGGAGACAGGAAAGGGAGAAAAAGAAAGGAAAATAAATAAATAATTAAATAAAAGAAATAAACTTCTCTGTGCTTTTCCCCCTCAATTTTTTCAGAAGACCAAAATAACCAACTTACCTATCGCTATTGTTTTTAATTGATATTAAATTTCCACCCACTTCCATGCTATCTGCTGAGATTGAAAGTGCAGGAACTCGAATGCTGTGTAAAGGCTATTTTCAAATACAGTGTTTTCTGAACCCCCCAAAGCGCTGGAAATCTACAGCTTTGTCAAGGGATAGTTTGGTGTTTGTTTGTTTGTTTGTTTTTAAATTACATTGTTACTTTGGTGATATATAAGTGCAACTCTGCCTTCACTAGTTGTAAAGTAACAGTATAGCACCTACCTCTCCTGAGGAGGAAAAAAATTATGCCAGTGAAGAGAAGCCTCACAACTGGTGCAAAATTGTAGGCTCATCAGCAAGAATGTGCCACTTTTCCTGTCCCATGCCATCCAACAGGTAAGTTTTGTGTTCAGAGTCATGCTAATGGCTCAACACTTATTAGCAGCATAAGACTACAGAAAACAGAGTAGCATTGGGTCTTCCTCATTTTAATGGCAGCTCTGGAAATGCTGAAAGTTTTCTACATAAAATCTGATGAAGGAAAGATGCTTAGTGCTGCAATAATAGTCTTTAACCTAAAGACTTTACTTCCTTGGGTTATTTTTTTTTTCAGAAAATCACATTTTCCAGCTTTTCTTCCATTTCTTTGCATTGTTCCTTGGAAGGCTGTTAGCATTAAGATGTCCAAGCCCTGAGCTTTGTTTGGCTGCTGCCATTGCACACCAGTGAGAGTGGGTGCAGTACTGCTACTGCCAGGAGACACAGCAACACCCACATGCACATGCAGGAAAACTACCATAGCCACTTTCGAAAAAGATCTGCTAATCATTTTCATTTTACCTTTTGAAATAACTGGTGGTGAGTCAGGTATGGCATGGCTCCTGTAATCTTCAAAGATAATTAAGAAATTCTTACCTTGTATCTGTGGGTAGACATTGCTGTCAAAAGTCAGGCCAATTTTGGAAGTGGCTGAAGTGCTTTCTTTGGGAAAAAGAACCAACAAGCAACAACAACCTCTTGCTTTCTGACACCTTTGATTAAATAATCTTAAATGACAAGACTGTATAGTAAGGAAATTTACTTGCGTGGGCCACTGCTTTTGAAGCTGATAAGACAGCTCATTGCACGACTTCTCTGTACGCATTCTTCCATTTCACTGTGAGGAATGCAAGAGATGAGTGGAGCAAGAAGCTCTTAATTTTATTACTCCAAATTGACAAAATACATCTTTGTCAGCTCTGATGTTACACTGACCTAAGTGTTTCACACCTCAGCAGTCCAAAAGTGGCCATAGTGTCTGTGGCATAGGCTGAGGAGACCCAGAGTTGAAATGGGTGGACTCCATACAAAGCCAGAGTCTTGCTGGCACCCATCCCACTGCAGCATCAATGCCAGATGGAGCAGGGAAAAGTCTTGCTGCCCCCACAGATTATTATTTATCGGTGTTAACAGGATATTCTGAGTAATACATGTGTTGTCTTTGGTTTCCTGAGCTTTTTTAGCATGGATAGGGTTGTCCCAAATATATGTATCATCAAGGAGACCTGAAAGGGCCCTGGGACATCTGGACTTTGAGATGGAAATAAGAAACTTGTGCTGGGGGTGAAACAGGCTGCAGTGTCAAACCAGAAATTTAAAAGAAATCCAGACTCTGCTACACAGGGACATAAATTAAACTGGGGACAAGAAATAGTGTTACTCATGAAAACCTCAGAGGTGAAAAACAGTCTTTGTTTTTCTCTTCCCCACAGTGAAATAGATGATTTTTTTCATAAGTGCGCTGTCCAAACCACTTTTTACATTCATGGCTTATTTCCATTATTTTAGCAAAGGTGTGTCTCATTCTGCATGTAATATTTGAGGGAGGACTTGGTAGCACTTTCCAGGTTGGCTAGTCCATAACCACACAGAAAACTACCATGAAAGAAGAAGTCTTCAGTCTCATGCAAAGGGAGGAAAAATGGAATACAGTTAAGAAAATGCAGAGGCAACCCAAATATTGGGAGGATTTTCCCAGTTGCTGGATGTTGCAGATGGTGGAAGAGTCCCTCCAGAAAATATTGCTTCACTCTTTATCCTGGCACATGCTGAACTCTCCTGCAAAAAAAGCAACAGCAGACGCTAGATTTAGTTAAGGAATCAAACAGTTTTTGATAGAAAATCTCATTGACCATTGTTAAGTGTTTCTTCCCCCACTTTTTTTTAATGAGAAAAGCAGTTATGTTAAAAACATCATGGGGAGTAATTTTGAACTGGCAGAGAGATGGGATAGATGATTGAACAGATTCTTTCCATCTCTACATTTTGTGATCTATGAACTCACCTTTGGGAAACTTGTCATTTCAGACTGAGTTTCACTCCCCCAAGGCTGTCTTAAGAAGGTGGGATATTAAACCTGAGCAGCATTAACACAGCCACTGTGTTTTGGCTTTAAAAACTAGCAAGATGTTTCAGCTCAAAGAAACCATCACAGAGTGACTCTTATTTGCTTTCTTCCTGGAGGCTTCCCCCTATTATTTTCAGCTGGTGCTTCACTCTGCAATCTAGTGATACTGTTACCTGAGTGTGCTGTTCCACAGCCAGCCTGAGGTTTGCTGCACCAAGTCCCCTGTGACTTCCTTTTGCTTCCCCTCTCGTTCCTCACAGGCAGAAAGCTCACATGAGGAACACCACTGAAAGATGTTATCCAGTACAATTTCTAACAAAAAGCCACTGCCCTACAGTTGATAGTCCCCTTGCCAAAGGCTGTCGAGGTACATGTAAGCTCCGAAGTCCTGCAGCTCCGTGCTGCTTTGAACACTAGGTTGATGCTTAGTGAACATGGCTGTGTCCTCAGGCAGTAATCTCATTTAATGGGGCTCATTGTAATGCAGGGTAACTGGGTGACAAGCATCCAAGTAATTATTTTTGATTAAGGAATCCACTGAGAAGTTCACGTGGGATCTAATGACTCACGACTCACTGTTTCTGTGGAGAGCAAGCAGCAAATTAGGAGGGAGCCTTCAAAGAATTAAAGATATGAAGGAGGGGATTGGTGTCACTAAAAGCAGTCCAAAGCATTTGATCAGGCATTTGGGAATGAAGGAGGAGAATAGTTTGTAGAAGTGACAATCTGGGGACACGTGGTGACATCGCCAGGCTTGAAGAAAACTCAGGGAGATCCCATCTGAGGAATGACTGGTTTTCCTCTGGGTTCACTCCCATGTGAGCCACTTCTGTCACAGCACTTAAGCATTGCTTCACCAAGGCTGGTTTCTTCTGGGTGGTTGATTTTACTCCAAGCAACTGCATTTATAGCCAGAAGTCCAGAACTCAGAATAATGTCTAATTTAGTTTACAGCTCAGATGATCTAAGGAGGAATTATTGCAGATATCAGTTCAGGAAAAAATCCAATAACCTGGAAAAAGAGACATAAGAGGACATTCACCAATTTTAGCTAGAGCAGTTTGTCATCACATGGTGCTAAGGGACAGCATCAGCCTGATATTCCACTGGTCTACAGGTTTTCTTCTTATTAAACTTTCCAAATTAGAGACAGTGCAAATTTATGTAAATAACAGTATGTAATATATAACTATTTTTGGTATAAAAATGACTCCTGTGGCCAAGAAACAATTAATATTTGGAAAAAAAACACCCTCGGAAAAGTCTCATTGCATTTCTATTTCTTTTCAGACTGGAGCTTCAGACTCCAAGCTTCAGGCTTGGAGAATGGATACGCTGAACTTTTGCTTGTGTGCTCTTTACCGCCTGCCACAGGCAACTGAGTGCAAGTTCTCCTCCTCAAACCTCAACACACAGACTCCTGTGATCAGGAGCCTGTACTGGTCTTGCCACAGATTTCCTGTGCAGTCTTGGATAGGAAGGTGTCTGTGTACCTCAGTTTTTCCATCTGTAAAATAAGAACGATGTTACACTGCTTCACTGGTACAGCGAAATTTCTGCTTAAAAAGCATTCTGTGACCTCTGTGTGAATGGTGGTAATGAGCTGTTTGCCTTTTTATAAGTATCATTTGGTGTGATATAAATATTTTTTTGGATTGTTCATACTGTGTTTGTTTTGTCCAAGTGAATACAGTCCCAATGAAAATAAGAGACCAAGGATTTTGCTTTCCCACGTAACTCAACCAACGTTCCCAAATTCTGATCTCTAACACCTCTGCTATTGCAGTCATGGGCCTCTCTTGAGCAGAAACTGCTGATCATGCCAAATTCTCTGGTGTTTTGTAATGTGGGCAACATGCGCTGAGGTTTGGATGAGACCAATAGACTCATTTTCACTTAGGGCCTGCCGCAGCGCTAAAACTGGAGAGCACAGAAATGAAAGGTCAGTGTATCCCTTCCCTGAGCCACACAGCTCCTGTTTGAAAGCAAATAAAAATATCATGTGACTGTTATAAGTTTTTATTTTCTTTGTGATAGATTTAATGCCTTTCTTCCAACTTTACACCAAAAGGAAATTTAACTGTTACTACTTTTGTACATTTGCATTGCTCCTTACTTGGAAGGTTTGCTTGGAATAAGAAAAACTGTAGACCTATTACTTCTCTCATTTTTTCTAATTTTGTGTGTCTCAGTCTATATGTAGAGAGTTAGCCAATATTTAGTTGGCTTTCTTGAACAAAGTTGGTGAATATGACCATGCTCTTTGAGAAAATAAGATCCGAATACACAATGACAAGCAATTAAGTTACTACAACCTAAGGAGTGTCTGTAGAGAATGATTAAAGTGAGAACTTAACTTGGGTGGGCTGGGATCATGTGTACAAGCAATTACTATGGCTTGGTAGATGATGAATTAATTGTTAAACCACAATAATTTGACAGTTTACCATGTCTGTGCCCTGAAGGACATGATGGTATCCCCTTTCCACTTCCAAAGGGTCATCTCAGCTGCTTTATATTTGCTCCCTCTGGAGTCAACCAGAGAGGCACACACAAGCAAAGTGATGATCCTACTTACTTTGTGCTCCTGTTTTGGAGTGGTAGAAATCAAACTTTTTGATGGCTGAAGTTGGTGAAATGAATCCCACATGAAATACCCAAAATGGTATCATTATCAGAACCTCTCCTTTTCTTGAAGAGGTTTAGCCATTGAACGATAGAATCCTAGAATGGTTTGGTTTGGAGGGGACTTTATGGATCAGCTAGTTTCAACTTCCCTGCCATGGACAGAGACATCTTCTAGTAGACCAGGTCACTCAGAGCTCTATCCAACCTGACCTTGAACACTGCCAGGAATGGGACATCCACAATAGGTTCTGGTCAACCTATTTCAGTGTTTCACAACCCTCACAGTAAAGTATTTCTTCCTAATAATAATACGCGTATATAAAGCCTATAGACAAGTTTAGCAACTCAATATGCACATCAGACATCTGAGAAGGTAATGCAGCCAAGCCCTCCTATACTACTATCACCACCCCACTTGTTTTGGGAAGAGCACTGTTGTGGACAACCTCATGATCCAAGAAGGACTGTTTCTCCACAGGTATAGTACTTGAGACAGCTGTGTCAAGTTTCTGAAGGAGCCGTTCAAGCATCACATAAGGAATTTCTTCAGTAGAGAAAGACAACCCCAGTTATTACATGCCATCACACCCTGGAACCTACATAGAAAATCACTGAGCAATTGCAGGCTTAAGCTTACCTTAAGTTAATATCTTAAGCTATTAACTCAATGCTGCCTTCCAAATGTTTGTCCAAGACCTGATACCCAGGTCACTGAAATTGGCAGGCATTAAAAGAGATGCTGGATGGAATGTATTGCATGTCACTGCCTCATCACAAGCAGCATGGTAGAAAAAGTGTATCTCAGTCTGGCAAGGTATATAGATCGAATCCCAAAACAGTGATTGGCAAAGAAGGGTGAATCTTCAGAAGTCTGAATGAAGCAGTTGCTAAAAGCATTGAATACTGCTGAGAGTTTTATGAAAAATATAAAATAGACTCTGATGAGATCATTTACGATTTCCATCTCGAGTTGCATGAGAAAGACAGAAAAAAAAAAAGTAAAAAAAAATTTTAAAAAAAAAGTTTTGTGTTATTCACTGGTACTTCTGCTACAGGTACTCATTACAATGAGAAATGTGAAGCTGCATAAGAAGGAAAACAAGTTGTTGTGCAGCTTCTGTGAAACTTTGAATTTATTTAACTGAGATCAGGAGCGCAAGTTAACCCTTGTATCAGAAACCAACCTACTATGTCTGCCTGCCTGACATTGCTCTTATTCTCTGTGGTAAGGGTCTTTCATTGAAACAGAAATACAGAAGTTATTGTTACCCTGGGTATAACATCTTACCCTACAATAGTTGCATTGTGATTGAAATGAGGTTTTGATCTGGCAGAGTTTATAGTGAGCCAAATTTGAGCAGATACAGCACCAGGTCCCCTTGAGAACCTTATAGGGAGAAAGCAGAAGACTGTGATGGTGACCAAATGGCTGGGCCCTGCTGTTAGAGTCCTCTGCACCCACTCTTCATCAAACCTCAACAAAAGTTTACAGAGAACAATCAGGCAATCCCTTCCCTACTCAGCATAGTGTATTTGCATGTGGTAAAGATTTAGGTGGATTTATGTTCTGCTGTAATTGAGAAGAAAACAGGATATACACTCTACTGCACATAGGGTAGGTGTAATGGCATAATCAGAAGAGGGGGCCCATGTTTTCCCTCCTTTCTGGATATAAATTTCTCTAAAAATATAACCAAAGGAACTAAAAAGTATCAGTAGGAACAAAAATAAGAAGGAAATAAAAAGTTCTTTGCTGAAGAAAGTAAAGCGAACGAGCAGGCATGGATTTATCAATGTAAAGGTAGAAAAAGTAGAGAACAGGAATGAAGGAGAGGAGAGTACACGGAAAGAAGTGGCACTTGTCTGCTGGGACAGAGATTAAAGGAATCACTTTATCTTCTACAAATTTTGTCTTGAGAAAAACAAAATGGCAAAACTCACAGAACATCTCCAGAAGCTGCCTTAATAGAAACTGAAGTGAAATTTCTGTGGGCTTCAACTCAAGTGACACTCAGAGACATTGAGAAGGAGGAGGAAAAGTCAGCAATCCAAAATGTGAAAAGGGAGGCAAACCTGGTGGCTAGCACTGCAACAGCCATGGCCATAGAGGAAAGCCTGGAACAAGCAGCCACAAACAGAGCTCAGATTTGGTGACCTCTGTGATCAGGCCGTGTATCACAAGCTAAAGTGAGTCCATTAACAAAACCTTGTAACTTGTTTGCTAAAATTTTACTTAAAGGCATTTTAAAATGGAGAAGAGACATCTCTGCTACATGCTCTTTTCCAGACTTGTCCAGGAATGAAGTTTCTCTGCCCCAGAGCTCTTTTCAGGGATACTTGGGATAGCTCAAAATATCACTACAGAACTGTTTGTGATCTATGGGGCCCTTCAACTTTTGTCCACTTTGATAAGTCTATGTAAAATTCAGTGTGGTGCTCCCACTGAAACTACCCTTTCCTTATTTTTTCCTTTCAGGAACTGCTACTTGTGCACCAAGACAATGAAGGAACATGACAGTTCTCAGCTACTATTAGAAACCAGTTATTAGACATGAACAGTATGGGTTCCATTTACGTGGAACAAAGTACTTACAAAAATGCTTGTCATCAATACAAAAGGAAGGCTGGATAATTTTAATACACAGGAACACCTTAATTATTTCAAAGCTTCTAGCATACATTTAACTTTGTTGTCTCCTCTGTTTCGTATCTTCATGCTGTTTGACACACCTATGTGCAATATTATAATCTTCTATCAGCATAACCTCTCATATTTTATGTTCTTTTCATTCTGTTCTTCAAAATTACCTTTGCTGAAAACTTAATAAACCCCCAGATTTTGGTACCACTGAAGTGACTAAAACTGTGTTTATGAGCTGTATCTCATTAAAGGCAAATATAAAACCAAACTGGAAAATTTTTTAGTGTAAGCAGTTTTCAACTTCTAGATGAACAAGGAAAGGTTTGAAGAAATTCTCAAAGTGAAATATCTTTATGTTCTATGAAATATCTCCTTACCTAAAAAAGCCTTATCAGATCAGCCTTAAACTTTACAAAAATATTCTCCTTTGCCAAGAGACCACACGTGAAGCTTCAGGTGGGAAAAAATTAGGCTTGAAAAAAGAAGAAGAATAGAATATTTGGTCTTACAACAAAAATCAGCATGGAACTGCTGCCGTAGTTTTATTATAAAGACTCATAAAAACACTTCCAGTTGCTCTCCAGTAGGTCTGATTTCCATAAGTAAAACCCCTCTTTATTTCTTCCACAGTTCCTTATAGGTCTTTAAGGAGCTATGAAAAGTCTCTTGCCAACAGGGAATTTCTTGCAGAAATAAAGTATCTTAGGAAATATTTTTTTATAGATCTGGAAACATATTAATGATTAAAAGTCTGATCCTTCAAAGCTGAGTGTTTGCAGTTTCTATTGGCTTCTGTGAAAATGACAGATGCTGGGCAACTTTTCATATCAGATATAATATCTGCATACCTCAACTCTGTGATCGAATCAGGCTTGTAAAACACCTTAGGGCTTGCCTTCTGAACTGCACAACACGGGTCCCCATAGTCAAACCCAGGAGTTTCAAATTCAGGATTCAGGTCCTTAAGATCATGGGACAGACTCAAAATTCATACGCTTTTTCAGTCTTTATGTGATTCATGACTTTAAATCTTTTTTTAAAGCAAGTTTCTTGCCTTTTAGGTTTTCTCTAAAGAAATCCAGGCTGGAAATGCACTTTTCTTTAGAATAGAACAAGAGTTTTCTTGCTATGACCTGTCTCCTGCAGCTGAGGCTAAAGAAAGATGACAAATATTTAGTGTCCATCTACAGAAGATGGTCATGGCTAAGTTATCATTCCTCTTGCAGGTCTGGCGCCGCGCTCCTGCCTGTATGTCCCAGCACAGCCCTGTGTTTTCTCAACACTTAGCTGGGGACAGAGAATCAGAGCATAAAAAAATCTGTGGGAGGCAGAGCTGCAGCTGCTAGAGGAGCTTATTTTATCTGTCAGCAACTGTACATGAACCCTCTCTACTGCAGGATAAAATCTGACGGAGAGGCATAAGTCCTGACAGAGAAAGTTTTATGTACAGTAAAGTCCCCATCAACCTGTCAAGCATAAATGGTCATATGCAATGTAAGTGATTATTACAAGTGATCCAAAAGAAAGCATTTAAAAACCAAATGAACCAATCCACTACACCAGATCTACCCCAAAGCGTCATGATAAGTTAAACTGTTTTTAAGTCAGAGATCAGCAACAAAAAGTCTGACTGCCAAAAGGCATTTTAGACATTCAGCAGATTTCCTATTAAAATACAAGATAAGAGACCATCAAAATGTAAATAAAAGACCCCAGTCAACTGTGTAAAATTTCTTGAGGAATCAAGGAAAGCATATCCTCTTTGTGGGACTGCTTCCAGGACCTTCTCCCTCTTTTTCAGCTTTTGTGCTCTTGTGTTTAGGGCAAAAACAGTTTAGAGTTGGAACAGCTACATTCAGCTTACAGCCCAATAGTGGCTCCTTTTGAAAGGATATTTAAGTCTTCATCTTTTTCATAGTTCTCTCTGACCTCCAGGTTATCATCTTCTGGGAAAGTACCAGAAAGAAACTCTAATTTTTCAAAGAGGAAAATCAGCTTTATGTATTCTGTAAGGCATGACAATCAAGTCAGTCGTATGTCCTTACAACTTTGCCATCAATATCAGACACTGGTTTAATTGTGTCACTCAAATCACTTTGTAATTGTGGGTCAAAAATGTCATTCTTCATTTACCTGCATTTCTATACCACTGAGGTAAACAGATGCACTTGCTCCAGTGATATGTCTGTATGAACATATGCTCTAGACCTACACACAGAATAAATGACAGGATATTTGTCAAGCTGCCTCTAGGAGCGGCCTCATATTTTTTGGATAAACTTCAGATAAAAATCCAAACATTTGGATAATTAAAAATCATCCAGAGCTCCTGGATGTCAAGGCTTTCCTCTCATTCATTTGGACTGAAATTGTCAGTGGGCACAGAAGTGTTGTAATGTGAGGGGTAGTCAGCCAGTGAGCAGAAATAGGAATCAGATGTCTTTCCAATAGAACTTGCCTCTCCACCAGCAGTCCTCCAGCGAATTTCCCACACCTGTGGATGAGGGTTACACTGCTGTTACTGCCATTCAGAATGCTTTTAATGGTGGATGTGTTTTTAAAAGACAGCTCTCACAGCTTATAAAGCAAGGTTTTGGCTTCGGCTAATGAAAAGCATTAATGTACTGTGGGAGGTGCAGAGAGAGAAAGATTATAATTAAACCTCTCCACTTCTCTCCTGTCTCTAAGGGCTTGGATAAGAAACAGTTCTGCTGGGCAGCCGAATTTGAACTAAATAAGATAGCTGGGGGAGGGAGCCTTCTTGGTGGTTTCATACAGATTTGCACATGTGGTAGGGCCAGGGAATATTTCTGATGAAAATAAAATTGTTCTGGGCTCAATCCAGCTGAAAATACCAACAGCCTGCCAGGCCCTGTAACTTTCATAAGGTTGCAGATCCTGGCTCCTATCAAGGAGCTTGGCCCAACCACCATAGAGGGCCCAGCAAGCAAAACAATAGTTTTATGACTAAAAATTGCACATCAAACTGGGAGAGGCAGGAGGACTTGCGTCAACTCACTCCCTCTCTCCCAACACTGCCGAGGTTGGGCTCCTTCTTGTACCTTCAATCCTCCTGACCCCACACCCTGTGAGTACAGCCAAGAACTTACCTAGGACCCAAAGCTGGAGGCATTTGCTCCTCAGCTCACAAAAACGTACCACTGTGTCTTGATATCTCATAGGCTGGTGATGATGACTAGTAATGGTCTGTTGTGGGATGAACGTGATTCTCCCTGCATCCTCCTGTGTGTTCTTTTACTATCACCCTCTCTTGAGTTTAATTTTGTCTTGAAGAGCAAGTTTTTTGTTGAAATTATTTATAATTTACATCAAATAATATAGCACCCTTTAAGCACATCACAAGCAGGTCTTTGTAAGAAGTATGTTTGAAACTATGTAGGTGCCACGTGCCAAAAAATAGAACTATTGAAAACAGAAGATTAAAAGACCCCAAACAACATTTTAAAACTTCTGAAGGAATTTGATATAAAAACTTTTTTGGGGTTGAGTGGGATGTTGGATTCCACAGCTTTGGATTGCCAAGAGATGTTCCATAAACTCTCAGGATGAGATGGAAGACTGAGCTTATGGTGGACAACAAAAGCTAAGCTCATAAGCTTGGTCAGATGTTGGAAACATGGGCAACAAAAATGCTTTAAACTTAATGCTATAGAAGTAATTCTTGCAGCTGTTTGGATCAGACTCAACTCTCCATCCTCTCAACAGTTGCATCTCATTACCTAAAATCACTAGTGGGCCACAACTTCTCATATCATGACAAGACACCTGTTCCAGGAGCAGAAATAGGGGGAAAATGGGCAGAATCGGTTCACCTTTCTGACATACAATCAAATACAGTTCCAAATCTTTGCTCTAAGCTTCTTTTAAAGGAGAAAAAAACAAATTCCTACCATTACACAACCCTGATCCCGACAACTCTGTACCTTCCTTGGGATTATACTGACTTAAACTGCTCTGGAGGAATGAAAAGCCCGCAGCTACACTGATGACACCCATGGAAAGTTATTGTCTTCAAAAACTTGCTTTCAAAAAGTTATTGTTTTTCAAATCACTCCTTGCAAGAAGTGTTCATAAGTACAAAAAACATGGAATATAATGAAAACTGATGTTGAGTTAGAACCAGGCTGTCAGTGCCCCTTATTGTCTCTTTAATCACTGATTAAGCCCTTGTACCCATAGCCATTTCATGGAATTTAAACCAGCAGTAATTAGTCCCCATCCAATAGAGTACTTTAAAACATACATCAACTCTTAAGTATCTGAAGATCTCAGCTGAAGCCACTGTGAGGACTGACACCCTGTCCTGTAGTGGAATGGCTCTTTTTCCTGTGACCACGGAGTTAACTCGAAAATTTGCCTGCCACTCTTTTTTTCTGCTCTAGTGAAGCTTACTCAAGTATTTCAGCTATGGATGCAGAGAAGGCCTGATTCTGTGCTCAGGAAGTCACTGAAAATGTTGCTCTTGATTTCAGTGTGTTCAGGATTAGGCCTTAGCAAGCACCAGAAATCTAATAAGTAGGTGTGTGGCCTGTGTTTTCAGAGGTTCTTAGCCTCTTGGACTACAAGATCAGTCTCCTTTTAGAAGCACAGATTTGAAGAATATGTAAATACCATTTATATATGCACATATATACACATTCTCACTCCATACATGCATATACACGTAATATTATTACAACTTCACCAGAATTGTGCAAACCTGTTACCAGATCGAAGCACAAGCCAGTATTATTTTAATGATGGAAATCTATGCTTTTCACAGCAGTTATCTTTCTTGAGTTAAACAAAGGCAACAATTTTATCCGAAATATACATAGACACGTAATCCAAATGACAGAGCCCTGTTAAGCACAGAGAGATATTTTACTCTCAGTTATACCAACGTAACTTCTGTTCAAGATGAAAGACATCCCTCTGATCTTACACCAGGCAGATGTACTTCTTCTGAGCAGAAGATACAAAAGACCTGTCAGAACTTATGTTCCTCAGTGGGATTTATATCTCTGTAAGTGGGCCTGTTTGAGTTGAAGATGTGTGTACATTCATAATGGAAGCTATTCTTCTCCCCCTAAGTGCAACATATGGATGTAGACATAACTGCATTACGTATAAAAATGTAATAAGATGTTTTGCCTGTGAAAAAACATGCAATAAAAGACTTACATGTCATTTTATGTGAGGATATTTGTGCATAATCTCATTCTCACATTATAACATGTTTCAAATATAGTATAAATGCTCTCTCACGTCAAAGTGTAGTCTGCATAGCAGGATGACTCAGGATAAGACAATAGCCCTTTGCTCTTGCAAATATAATCTGAAAACAGGCTTGAGCTCTCAGAAGAAATGTACTGGATGGGTTTAGACCCAGGGCTCACTGGTTTGCATAGCATTCCACAGAATCTTGGTAGCATTGCTTGGAAAGACCCAGGACCAAGGCCCCAGTGATCTATAGCTTCCTGGAAGAACAGGCTTCACTTAAGGCCACCTTGCATCTTGCCCCATAAAGAACAGGACTTATGTACAATGTGTTCCACTTGTATAAGTGGCACCTCCACACCAGATCTTTGACATGCTCATTTTAAATAAACACTGTAGGAAGGCCGTGTCTCCTTCCATGTCCCATTGAGCTGCTGCTTTTTTCTGCAGTGCCTGCCTCCATGCATCACACTGGGAAGCAGCGTGTTACCTCCAGATAGTCCTGAGAGCACTCTGAAAGTCCCTCTGCCTTGGGTCAGGGCAGCTGGCAGTATTTCAGACCAAATAAAAGCCACCACTTGATGGAGTCAGGACCATTTGCAAAAAGCTGGGAGCACAGAGAATCAGAACAGGGGTACAATATGAGCAGCAAGGGACATTGTGAAAAGGGAGGGGAGCAGCAAGACTATAGACATCACGTGCCTGATGTAAGCCCTGGGCAGAACAGACACATCTGCACACCGGGAAGGAAGCTAGTAATATGACAATGTCTCAGGAAGCCTCTTGGAGTGGGCATGGCAGTCCTCGCTGTACATGTCTAGAAATGCATGTCACAGCATGAGTGACAGACTTCCAAAGAGAAGCAAAAAGGATTGCTTTTTCCATATTAAAAATAATTTCCTCATTGTAATGATGGTGCAAAATGACACTGTTCTCTCAGTATTTACATACTGAATTCCCTTTTTTTAGAGGGGACTTAAACTTGAGTGATCTGTAGACCCACCATCTATGTACTGAGCCCTCTTTGGTTTTTGTGCTTTTTGGAGAGATTATGCCCCCATGATTTATATAAAGAGTCTGCTGTCTTAGAGGGGATTTCATATGACCCCATGATCCCATTATTTAAGTACTAAGATCCTTCTTGTTAGAGATTACTTTAACCACCATTTACACACAGCTCCACAGAATAGAGCTTTCCCTGCCAGTGTCAGTAAAGTTAGCTTTTGTTCAAGTGCTCTTCCTCTGCAATTAAATCACAGTTGAATGGCAACATTCCTATTTTTTATAGCATGCTCTCAGGCTGGCTGCATCCTCCCAAGGCCAGTGGCATGTTGAGCAAAGTCCAAACCCAGGAGTGGACATGACTGCAGGTTGTGCAGCCATGTCTGTGATTGTGAATCCCATCAGTCATTGTGAGAGTGCATGGTGATGGCATCCTAAATGACTGTGATGAACTTAAATAATACATGTTCAGGCAAAGCCCCAAATCATTGCTACTGAAAACTAACATAACAAAAAGAACTAACTTTGAAATCAGTATGTCCTTCCATATCTTGCCTTTTTATCTCAAGCATTTCACATTCATGAACTCTATGAGCTTTGTATGCAGCTATGCCAGTAGTCTAAGATTAAAATCTTTGGTTTATCATGTTCAGGTAAATGATGCTTAATAGTACTTTACAGAGACAAAATATTAAGACAGTTTTAAATACGTGTGAAGACATGTTCTTGCAAATTTCACAGATCAGAAAGAAAAGCCAGAAAAAATAATAGTGAAAAATAATGCTTTTAAGAAGAGGAGTACATGAACCAGAGCACTTCAATTTCACCAACAAGAAAGGGAAGGAAAAAGATAACTAGGAATAAAGGAACAATAGTGAAAATATATAAGATGTGACAGGAAAAAGATGATGTAGACACAACTATGGAAATGTGGAAAAGCAATACAGAAAGTAAAGGGACAGGGAAATAAATGGGTCTATTAAGTATGTCTCTTTCCATTGTAGAACTGTATAAGTGGATCATGAAAAAAAAAAGAGGAAGATGAGTGCTATAGGGATTTCATAGTTTAGAGATGGCAACATTTTTTTAAAGATGTAGCCAGTGACATTTGAGATAAATCATTCCATGAGACACTTCACAAGCAGTGGAAGGAGGCACATGCTGCTCACATGGGTATTACAGAGCAATATACCTACAGAGGCTATTAAAAATCACCTGTTCCAGAGGAAGATATATCCCAGATGACTTTTGGCATATTGGTCTTATATTTAAAAGATGCTTGATAGATTTTTGTGTATCAGGATAATTTCACATAACTGAGATGTTAACTTTGTACCAGGATTCATGAAATCACATAGGTAACTGTAAATGAAAGTAATGAGAGGTTTTCTCATCTGACAGAAATTTTAAGGAAAAAAATGGAATAAATGAAATGGAAATCATCAATAAAGGAAGCAGAATAAAAGTCCTTCCTAGTCAGTCTGAAATTCCATTTTTAAATTGTTCCAGATTGATGAGACTTCTAAAAAGACAAAACAACACAAAACAAAACCAAACAAGAAAATCCCAATTGATTGAAGAAATTACTTCATTTGACCCCAAAGGAATATTTTATTTGTTATTCAAGTATAAAATGTTCTTACGATAAAGCCAAAACAATTTTGAAAATAAATATTTTAGACTAAAAAATTCAAATACTTCATTTTTAAAATATCAACTCAATATTTTTCAACTATTTTTTAGATTCTCCTTTTACCGATACATTTATGAAAACCCTTGTTTTCAGCTGTAATAATTTCAGAAACAACATTATTTCAGGAAACATATCAGTCTATTTCAATTTGCATTTTTCAGTGGGAAAAAAAGAAGATTTAAAGAAACTTTTCCCTCAACTGTAATAAAATAACAGGTGAGAAAATATTGCCAATCAAGATGGTTTTAAAAATACCCAAAACATGTTAAACAAATTCGTTTAATTGTCTGATAGTGGCTCGATGATGAAAATCACTTTATAGATGTAAAACACTTAACGAATGCTACTTGGTTTAATATCAAACCATGCATCTATGTAGCATTGCAAAATACAGAACCTGTGAAGTAATGCTGGAGTAGGTGACGAACTGAATAATTGGCAGATCCTAAAAGAGCATTTTCAGTGGGAAATCACATAATAATGCAAGTGTTTACAATACACATCTGTGTGAATAAGTACTGGTGATTATGCTAGTCTGTATTTCTGTTGGTAATCTAGAGGGGAATGTCAATTACTACTGAAAATATCTAAATGACATAAAACCTGGCAGAGTGGTGTGTGATAGTGAGACCTGGGCAGATGTACAAAATTATATGGTCTGGACATACAAAGAGCATGAGCTTTAGTACAGGCAAAACCAATAAATCACCCCACGTGAAACCAAGGAAGATAATGATGACCACAGATTCTGGTTCTTGGGAAAGCTGTGTCTCTGAGAAGGATTTGGGGCTCAAGGAATTGCATTAGAGTTCCTACTGCAATGCTGGAGTTAAAACAATCCCTAAACCTAAAAGGAGAGAAGCAAGTAGTGGAAATACAGATATTTGTATGTAACTACAGGAACACAGATGTTGGAACATTATGTACAGTTCTGGTCATCCCGTATTTATAAAAAGATGTTGAAAAACTGAATAAGATGCAAAAATTGAGCCAGGAAAAATATTCCAATGCTGGGAAAAAAATTCTGGACAGTGCAAGACCTAAACACCTGATAAAAAAGAGGAAGAATAAGTAACTTGAATGTGCCCCACGTTTTCGATCACAAGACACTATTCTGGGTCTAAAGTGGAGAAAACTACTGCGAGGAGCAATGGAGAGTAAAAATGAAAAAAAAAAAATCACAAGACAAATAAAGCAAATATCTTGGGAAGCCAAAGTAATTTATTGGTCCAAAAGCCTTCACTTCAAGACTAGATGTCTATATGGAAGACTGTGAGTCAGAGAAACTCTAGGTAGACAATGTGATGTGGAAGTAATTTAAAGCAAGTAAACAAACAAATAAATGAAAAATCAAAACAAAAATAAAAAGAATCTGAACAAAACCAAGGCTTATTTTATCCTGGGAAATGAATCCTGGTGATCTAATAGCCTTTCTGGGCACATCTGTGTGACTCACTGACTCTGTTTCTATGGATAACACTTTATGGAGCAGATCCAAGTCTTCCTGCACATCCAATTTACCTTGTTTTGGAACTGAGGGGAGAGATAGTTGTGCAGCTATTGCCAAAGCTAACAAGAAACGTATCTTACACAAGACAAAGCCCTGCTTGCAGAGAAATTTAAGCTGAAGTGATGTATATCTTCAAGCAAACAGTGAAGTCATAAACACCCTGGAGCCCATTCTGCCTTTGTTTCCTCACTGGTTTTGCATGGTATTACATGATGGTTGAATTCAGGGCTGCTGTTGCTCTCCATATGCACATCTGTGCCTTCTCCTTTCTAATGCTCCACGGTATTGGTATAAGTTCCGTTATGCTCTTGTACCCCTTCTATAACAAAGCCATTATCCCTAAGACCTCATTTAAATGTCTCCCTCCATTGATTCTTAAAGGCTTTAGTCAATGTATTTGAAATGGACCCAGCAACAGCTTGTGTCCACAGTGGTTTTGCTGCACATAGAGCTCCAAGCACAACTTGAGTTACTGTCTTCATAGAGGCCAGAGCCCTCAAAAAGTTTTATTTTCTAACTCTATGCTTCCTAACTTGAAGTACTGAACACCATTTATAAAAACCAACAACACAGAAAGGGATATGGGGATCATGTCTAAAATGGTTCATAATTTGACCCTCAGAAATCTTCATATCAGAGGGTTTAATCTATCTATGCTTATGTCAGAGGCTGAAATTTTCTTTTCTTAAGAAAACAGACAAACCTCATTCCTTTTTAGAAGCCCAAATATCCTGGAAAGATAATTACAAAATAATATTGATTGTACAGACGTCTGTGTATAGTGCTCCATCCTGATACTCACTAACATGAAAATTCAGATAATCAGCACCATTCAAGTCGATGGGAAAACTTCCTGTGAGAGGGTAAAGTCTGCAGGACCCAGTCCTGTGCAGAGTTTGTTCCCAGAGATATTTTGTGCTTCACTAAGTAAGAGATGTCATCATATTTCAAAGTGAAATTTTGCAGGCCATTGATCTAGAATGTAAGCTAGTTCCTTTGGGTGTTTTGGAAAATCAGAACAACATATTTATTTAATTTAGAAAAATTACTTCCGTCCAAGGCTGTTTCTCAAAAAAACATTCATGACAGCTAAAACCTGCAAACTTTATACATATATGTGCCAGGCATAGCATAAAGATAAATAGCTCAGTACTTTGTGATGTGAAATCTTGCTGAACAAGTATTGTGTATTGGATTGTAAAGATCTTAAAAGACCTTACAATGTCCTGGAAAAATAATCATAGTTTTAATGGGCTAGTAAATCTTCACATGGTAGTTAGGAAATGTTTCAATAAACTGTAAAGATTCCTTCTAACAATTTTCATAACTAGTCACTGAATGATTAACCACATCACTTTTTCTAAGGTTTGCATTACAATAACATGAAATAAACTTTCCAAAATAGTAAAACATTTTGGGTTTTATGCCAAAAGGAAAAGCCAAGGGCATTAAAAATTAAAGATGACATGTCCAATACAGATTTTGACCTCAGCTAAGTAACTTTCTTGCTTCTGGACTCTCTTAGTCCCCTGATGAAAACAGACAAAACCATTCTCCCAAAAGCCAAGAGTACACCTGACCTAAATTCTTTCAAATTACAGACTTAAAAAGCAGAAAACCAGGTTTGCAAATTATGCTTAGTTATTGAATGGCATCTGTCTGTATTGCTACATAGGGCAGGGAACACTTCGCAGAAATAACTAAGTGAATTCTGGGCAAAGTGATAGTCTGAAAAGAAAAAAAAGAGTATTTGGTCCTGTTACTGCCTGCTTGAAAGGAGTTTGAAGTTTCTCTCCTATGCTCCATTATTTTCTTCTTTATGCTCTTTAAGGATACCCCAAACTTGAAATTTACTAAAGGCTGGGTTTTTTTCTCTAAAAAAATTCAGTCTTTTGTAGTAAAAGCTGCTGAATATTGGGGGGGGAAGAGGGTGTGTTGTTTGATCATTGGTTTTTCTTCTCCTGAAAAACACAAGGATGGAACATGCAGAAAGTACTCAGGTGGAAAGGAAATTTTGCTGTCAGTCAGAAATCTCACTTCCTACCTCCCTGGGAACATAAGATCAAAGGTGCATTTACCCTGAACCAAGCATCCTGCACCAAATATCAAACAGAAAAAAACATGGTGATTCTTCACCAGAATATTTTGTTCCGGGGTTGGTATCTTTGTAGGCAGCAGCCAACATAAGGTTCACCCTCTGAACTTACATTGTCTTCTTGTGTGAGACATCCTCAGCTTAAAGACGTGTGAAACGGCTTTCCTTTTCCTTGCTTGCAGCCTGGCTTCTGCTAGATGAATTTGACTAGTTCTTGCCCTGTGTGAAAGTGAAAGGCAGGGGTTTATTCACCTTCCCCATCTCTGTCATTCAGAGACTCAGAATTTCAGTTCAAAACTCTGAGGTCTTCATGGTGTAGACCAGGATGGAATAATTTATGGACAGTTCAATAAAGCTAAAATTAAATGTTATATTTACAATTAAGTGCCAAAGTTTCAATAGGATTCTTGTGAAACATTTCCATTTTGTCAAATCAAACAACCTTTTCTGTAAAAAAACCCTGTCTTCTGGAAAATTTTCAAGCTTCTCTGAGTGTTATGCTACATTTTTGGCTCAAGAAGATCAGTAAGGGTTCTTTATTTTTATTTTAATACAAGGTGTCAAAATTAATTATCAGAAATTTCACTGACATAAGGGAAAATATTTGGGCCAGAGCATTCATTGCTATAAAGACTATTACCAGAATTTTCACACTGTAGTCATAACCACATATTCATGTAGACTAACTAAATAAAATACAGATTTCAAGAAAACAAGGGTAGAATTTTTGGCTAATACACACAAGGCAATATCTTTTGTGGCATTTGACTTTTATCAGTTCATGTCGTTCAGCCTTGACTACAGATATTTTGGACACTTAACTGTCTGCTCATAAAAAGAAGTTGACCTAGAAATGAGGGAGGTCAGGGGCCTGCCAGAGATTTTGCTGTCCCTCTTATGGAGCAATGTCTCAAGAAAGAAATGACAAAAAGGCGATTTTGTATTTGTTATCTATACCCTGCCTAAGCCCCAGTTTAGCTGCCTAGCTCCTCTAGAAGACTCTTGAGTTGCTCAGGGGTGTTTTCTTTTTTATAAATCCGTGCTGACTACTCCCAGTCACTGACTTGTCCTTTATATGCTTGGAAATGGGTTACAGGAGGATTCGTTCTATCATTTTCCCAGGGACTGGGTTGAGGCAGACTGTATTATAGCGGATCCTGGATCCTCCTTCATGACATTCTTGAAGATAAGAGTGAAATTTGCTTTCCTCCAATCCTAAGGAGTCTCCCGTGATACCCATGACTTTCCAAGGTCATCAGGAGCAGCCTCACAATGGCAACCTCCGGCTCCTCCTCATCCATGGGTAGAGCTTGCCAGGTCCCATGGACATGGCTACATTCAGATTGTTTAAATGTTCCCTAAACTGGTCCTTCTCCTCCAAGGGAATTTCTCCCTTGCTCCTACCTTTTCCACTAGTTTTAGGGACCTGAGATTCCTGAAGGTATATCTTATCAGTAAAGACCAGGAAAAGAGATTTGAGTACATTGATTTTTTCTCTGACCTTTGTCATCAGGTCTCCTGCCCCATTCAGCAGTGGGCCCACATCTTCCCTGGTCATATCAGGTAGTACCTGTGGAAGCCTTTCCTCATCACCCTCCAGGTAGGCTCTAGCTTTCTTAACCATGTTCCTGCATGCTCAGAGAGTATCTCTATATTCCTCCTAGATCATCTGTCCCTGCTTCTACTTCTTTAATTATGAAGTTTAAACTTCAATCTTCTTTAAAAAAATGTCAGAACATGTTGTACAGAGGGAAGAATGAGCCCGACAAGCTTATGGTAGCTCACATTGCTGAAGAGGCACATGGACCACATTTCCTAAGTGTCGATGGCTCCTGTCATGTACCACGTTGTCCAGCTGAGGAGTGATGAAGATATAAAAAACTGAAGCCTGATTTTAGCCCAGAAACATGATTCAAAGATGTCTCTATATGTAGTCTTGAAGACTGCAAAGACTCCAAGGCTTCATTAAAACAATGGGCCGAGCTGAAAGAATACATATGTGGTATGTCAAACACAAGATCATGAAACCTTGCAATATTCTACAAGAATATTGGCTGGGTAATAGGGAATATTCCTGAAAGGTTTGACATTAAAAGTGACACCCATTATTGTGACTTTAGCTCATGAATATGGCAAGAATTGTTAATAACACATATTATTAGGCATGTAAATTAATCAGCAGGAAAATTGAAATTTTTTTTCCTTCTTGGAAGTAGGAAATTCCATGGGGGAATACTGAATATTGGTTTGTTCTCCTTGAAGATGCTGGATAAAGAAAGGATATAAAGAGGATAAATTAAGAATTTTTGTTTCACTTAAATTTCTTTTTTTTTTTAATCCCTATTTCAGTGCATTCCAAGGGCAATTATTTTTCAGAAATATTCAATGGGAGATACAATGTGCTTAACACACACTGGAATAGCTGATGAGTTCTTGAAGCACAAACCTAGAAGGTTGCAGACACCACTTAAATCCTTTTCTCAGAGTTTGGGACCAGGACTTGAGCTGAGTGTTTGAACCCCCAGCTAAGCAGCTGCACCAAGAGGCACTTCTCTGGGTGTTGTCTCCTTTCTCTTTGGAGGGAAGCTTGATCTGGAGCTTCTAAACAGGAGTTCTGCTGAAGAGGATTTAGTTGTATTAAATTTTTTCTTATTTCAGCAAATAAATAGCCATTTTCCAATTTAAACCACGTGCTGTGGACTAGTTCCTGCCTTGCTCCAACGCTGGGTGTCTTCAGAGATTGGAGGTATTTAGGAAGGTGAAAGATGCTTCACACAGGGAGAGAGGGCCCATCATCTCATGGGACTGCACAGTAACCGCAGAATGCAACAAGAGTAAGCTCATGACAGGTGTTTTTTGTAGCCATCCAGAACTGCCCAGAACTCATTTGTTGATGAATGCAGCAGTTTGGTTTGGGTAAGACTGTTAGTCCTTTGGTTGGTGCCCTGTCCTGAAGCCTTGGGGAAACTAAGAACAGGAATATGGGAGTCTGGCATAGTGAAACTTCTCCAGAAGAACAGTTACCTATCCAATGGATTAAGTGAAATTTTGCTTTTCTACAGAAGTCCAGGTCTGGACATGTTCTTGCTGATGGAATAGCAAATTCCTGTTTTGCAATTACATCCAGAAAGAGAAATGTTTTCCATTTGCTGCCTCTCCTCCCACTTGTCCAGCCTTGGATAAGGGTCTTATTCAGTTCAGCCTGAGAGATGGAAGCTTGGAGGAATATTAGGAGTTTCATGGATGAAAAGAAAGAGACGGGAGCGTGATGAAAAAGGGAAAAGGAGGGGAGGAGGAGGTAAGAATCCTGGCACAAATATATATGCATTTAAACCGTTGCAAAACTAGACTTTGTAAGAATAAAACCTTGTGTGATGGAAATACAGATTCTGGTATGATTATTTCTTCTTAAAACAAGGAAATGGTAAGTGGAGAAGAATTATAAGCAGAAAATGTAGAGGCTATCCAGGCACTGGTACATACATACACACTGGGCAGCTGGCCTGGGCCCATGGCTGAGCCAGGATCCTGGCCAATTTTCCTTTTTTTTTTTCCTTCTTGCGAGAAAAAGCACGAGGTTAAGCTGACCGGAGAAAGCAAAAGTACCACAGCCTTTTGTGGGTAGTAAAGCCGAGTACAGACTGTCATTGTCAGGCTGTGTAACACAGTCCACTTTTGTTTACTTGCAGCAGCGGGTGGAAGGAATTGCTCTAAGTTACGTTGGGTGATGAGGAGCCAGGAGAAGGGCAGTTGTGGGAGGAGGCTCTGCTGTCTTCCTGAACTTTCACTTTTGATTTTCAGCTGAGCTGGAAACATGATTCCATTTTGTTATTTTTTTTTTAGTGCCTGAACCTGAGGCAAGATCCTCAGCTGGGATAAATCAGCTCCGCTTCCCTGTGGTCGAGGGAGGTAGCAGGATGCACAGTGGTTCAGGGTACAACCCAGTTGTTTAGAGGCTAGAGTGCTTCTTTTCCCTGGTAAAATTCAGACCACCACATTCATGTGCTCAATCATGGAGTATGTGAACGTTTTTCAAAAACACAACTTCCCAATGACCCAGAGTGCCTTCAAATAAAGAAGTGCTATTGGACCTCAGTAGTGTGAAAGGAGCAGTTGAAATCCCTGTCTTGCCCAGCTGTTAAACCTGTGTTTGATTTCTGAAAAACCTATAGAGAAAAAGGGTTAAAGGAGACCATACAAGAAGTAGAAGAAATAAATTGAATGCACATGTGCAATCATTATTCATACTATCGTTCCCTGAATTACTTCATAACACAGCTGTATACACAAAAAACCCAGTCCAGTTTGGTTTCTTCCTATTTGAATCTTATTAATTTCTGTCTAATGGAACACAAATGTTTGTGCTCTTCATTTTGACGAATTCAGCCTCGTAATGTATTTTTTAAGCATTAGCTAGCACGGCTGTGACCATCTAATACAAATGTATCTGGGCCTTTCATGGCTCCTGACAGGACATCTTTTGAGCATGACAGTTGCTATGGGGACGGGTGCAATGCCTATTTGGAAGGAAAATTGGGAGCAATGCTCATTATGTCAAAAACTACATCGTGGAGGGAGGGGAGGAGAATGTTTGCTTCTTGTGCTGACACTTAGCTGCTTGTTTTACCAGCCACCCACACACTTCCATCAAACAATATCTCTTTCAAATGCAGAAGTCAAAGTTTGCATCTCCTATCATTCCATCTGGAACAGGGAAGGGTTGTGTGAAATGAATATCATCATGCACAGGGCCAGGGCACTGCCTGGATGACTCTATCTGTCACTTCATAACACAGCAACACTGAGCCCTCTCAGTTGTCGCCTCCTCCTGCCCGTGGTCAAACGCTTTACAGAGCTTCTTGGGGCATGGCAGGGACACTAGGGTAGTGTGGGGAGGAGCCAGCTGGGGAAGTGTAACCACTTAGCTCAAACCCAGCTGATTTATCGTGGGTTTACACTGGTGAGAGAAGGATCAGTGTCTTGTGTATCACAATTTCCATAGATAGGGAAGGTGGCAATAAAAAACACAAAGACCTTCGTATCCTCCCCGACCCCCCAGAACACTGTGAGAAGTCAAGGGAAAAAAAACCCTTTCTGTACAAAATGAGTCCAAGACCCTTCTGTTTTGAGCTTGCTCTTGCCATATATTCCTTGTCTATATATTTCTTCAATTAGAAATTAGCCATCGCTGTATTTTTCACTGAGTTGTTCTGTTGCCTTAGACTTTAAAAAAAACCCCTAAGGCCACACTGAAAAAAACCCTAAGCCCCGCAAAAACTGCATAGCAGCCTAACAGCTGAAGGGAGAGATGAGGCAGACTCACCATGACATCCAGATTTGAGCAGGGGGTGTTTTCAAAGTGCTCAAATATCTGGCTTTGGGTGCTGAGGTAATATAAGAAAATCTTCTTGGTGAAATACAGGAGATGGCTGCAACATCTTACTGATACCTGTGATGGCTGTACTGAATTGTTGGGATGGGATGGATGCTTGGTCCCTGAGATACTTGCACCCTGAAGGACTGTCCTTACAGTCCTGCTTTGTTTTCTGTGTTTTACAGGGACCAGGTGTCCATGGCAGTGCCCAGGGGTCTTCATTTCCCCCGACCTCAGGATCATACAGGTGATCCAGAACCTGTTTAGTCCATGTGCTAGACTTGGAGATACAAGAACTTCCCCAGCATCTAGATGAATACAAATTATCTCACATATGGAACAGGGACAGGATGGTGGAGTTGGTCTGTACTTTGAAGGAGTGGAGCGTGTGTGTGTGTATACATGCGTGAGTGCCTGTGGGGTTTTGACGTGCTGTCAGAACACTTCTCCATTCTCTTCACTGTAAGATTGTAAACGTGAAATGTGGTGCAAAGAAAGAGGCAGCTTTGACACACTTGCAAGTTTCCTGGCCATGATCAGTCTGCAAAAGTTCTAACTGGGGACTTTGCACCAGCGAGGCTCCTCAACTGGCTCCTTGACTGCAGGCAGCAATTAATTTCTGAGGTTCTATTTAAATGTAAAAACACAAACCACCAAACCCCAAAAAACAACCAAATCTCAACCCTCCTCTCCTAGAAATAAATGCCAGTATGTGCAGCTGTAACAATTCTCCCTTCCCCCCATTCCCCTGCCCTGTTCAGTTGTGCATTGACAGCTGCCTTTAAACTTGAACTTTCTCTAGTCCTGCACAGCCTGCTACCACTTGAACTGCTTTACTAATATCATCATCTCGCAACAGCAGCACAGCAGCAGATGTTATCTCGCATGGGGAAAGAGGTTTCCAGGTTGAATGCCAGAGCTGCAGTGGGATCCCCTGCATTTCCCATGGAGTTACAACTCCCAGGAGTCATGAAGCTGATTTTGCACAGGGGTGACAACAGGAGATCCAGGTGGTGTCCGGACCTTAGTACTCTCCTCTCTCCCCTCCCTATTTTTTCATGGCATTCACCAAAGCCAGGAGCCCACATTTGAAAGGAGCAGGAGATCCACTGAGACCTCTTGTTTCCCCTTCATCTTGCCCACCACTTCAATCACCACTTTTGGAAGGCTCATTTAGCCCAACTAGAGGATTTATTCTGTGCATTAGGGCAACATATGAGAAAGTCCAACTTCTTTTAGGTTTCCTGCACAGCCAGGTGCTACCTTCTAGATTAAGACATGACAAATTTTCAAGTAGATAATTTTGCTTGTCTAAATGCTGATGTGTTTACTGTCTGCTACATCAAATATGCAATTGATTCAATATTTATGCTTATAGAATAATCATATCAATACATATTTTCTCTCTAAAACAGTTTTCCTCTCAGTAGATAGAGCTAAAAAGGATTATAACACATGAAAAACTAGCATTGCAGCATGATTCAGAGTCAAGCTGTGGTATGTGTTTGCCTATGGCAAACATGAGGCAATTTGAATTAATTTAGCCATCCCTGCCTAGTCACATCTTCCATCACTATAATTTTTCTGGCTATCTGACAATTTTGTTTTATTGAAACCTTAGGTCCAATTCTTTCTCCAGATTTATGCATGCAATGACATGCATAGGTCTCCTAAGTTTTGTGGGAATTAATGAGTATGTCTCTAAAGGAAGAACTCTAGATTAAAGGTATATATGTTTGAAAAAAATTTGTATTAATAGCACTCTGGAGATGAGCATTCTCTAATAGACCAGTGTGAATTTTTGTACTGTCTGAAGGTGTAATTTTCATAAAAATCAAAACTTATTTGAAAAAAATAGATTTTCATAGTATTTGATAGAAGTTACTGGTTTATCACTTTCACAATGAAAATAACATTTTCAGAGCTTTCAGAATTTCTTTATCCAGTTTTGAAGGAATTTAATATTTAAGTTTTAATTTTTTCTTGTTTTTACACAATGTCCTAGCATTTATGCCATCTTCAAACTCAAAGCAGGAGACGTTTTGAAAAGAAGATAAAACTTTTCAACTTCTCTCGCCCCTGTGATTATTAAAGATAATTTAAATAACAGAATACTTCAATGAAATAGTTGTATGCTATCACTAATTACACATTGTGTAATACTTTAAATAATTAGTATAAAAATTAAAACCACATTACATTAACTAAAAGAAACAAAACTAAAGAAAAAGAAATTCTGAAATGAACTCTTTCAAATCGTCAGATGTTTCCAGTTTCCACTTCACAGAAAATTTCAGCTGTATTTAGTTATGTTTTAAGTCTCTGACAGTCTCAATAGATGTTCAAAATCTCAGAGCAGGAAAATATATGTCATTTCAAAACACTGCTATTACAATTCAGTCTGCTCTCTTACAGTGACTCTATTAAGCAGGGAATAAACACCAGCATAAGTGTTTACTAGGAAGAAACTCTGCTTTCCAAACACTTGAAATAACTGCTTTTTGTTCTATGGCAACCAGGTTTTGAGAAAGATGTTTCATTCTTCCATGGTACAAACCTCCCACACACTTCCACTTCTCTCTCACTTGCAGTGCTTCACAGAGCTGCCCTTTGCAGGCAGGATTCAAAATCAGCCCTGGCACAAATAGACACCGATACCCAGGCTGACCTACAGCTGTCTTTAGACATGTGTCTGCTGTTCTGCCCAGGATCCAGTCTTCCATGGAGCTGCTGTCTCCAACGCCCCAAACTAAAGGAGATTGGAAGATCCAGTGGTGGGCTTCACTTCACCTGAAAAAATGTGCTTGTGGAGGAGACCTCTCATCTGAGCAAGCCACCATCAACTCCTATTAGAATCACAGGAGACATGGAGGCTGTCTACAGCATGATCCGTCTGTCCCATGACAGATTTTTCCTTCCCGAGGAAGAGAGCTGTGCAGCAGTGGATCTTCTCTCCCATGACTACGGTGGGCAGCCTTCACAACTGCACAAGTGCAAAGGTCTGACTGTGCTCAGGTCCATCACACCCGCCATGCTTAGAAGTAACTTGATTTAACAGAGGGGGTGAGTGACCAAGTCATTTGGCCTTTATTGGAAAATACAAATTATATCCCCAGTGAAAAACTCCCCTTAGACAGTCTTTAATGGTGCCATGCTATGAGGTGCTCACTCAAACATCCTCTCTTCTGGGCTGTACTGTATTTCACATATCCGGAGGATGTTCTGAGTGCAGCGTTTCCCTTGGCACTGTGAGGGCACTCTACAGCCTCATCATGGTACTCTGAGGACAAATTGCTCCTCATTGAAAACAGCACTATTTCTACCACTAGAATGAAAATAATTATTTGTAGGGAGCTAGATTTCCTTTTTCATTGCAGACAGTCAAGGAATTCTTCCAGTCCTTGTAGCCAGGTGGTGGGCCAGAAAAGCCCACTGCAGGTCTTGATTCTCAAGAACTAAACAGTAATTTAGGGAAAGGTAAGAGAGATTCAGATCTTAAAAACATTAGAAGAAAACAAATGTTTACTTTCCCTGAGTTTCCTAGGTCTTGATGAAGGCAGCAGCCCCATAAAATCTAGTCAGCTGAAAGGTTTGCTATGTAAGTGCAGGGGTTACCTTTAGACTTCCTCTCCTTGCTGATGCAGGAATAGCTTGGGTTACAAAGAACATGAATGTCTGAATGTCTGGTACAGCTCAAGTGCATTTGTGCCAGAACGCCTACAATGTGCTTCTGCTGCTATCACTCCTTGCTTTGTCATCCTTGTTTAAAATAAAATCACTGTCTGGTAATTAACAGACATACACCCTCACCTCCCCCCCAAAAAAAAAAAAAAAAAAAAAAAGCAGTTGTACTCCGACATGTTTGCTGGATTTGCATCACTGGTACAGGAAAAAGACCATTGTTTTATCTGGGAAGATTGCCATCAGAGACTGAAAGCTAGGGTTGCATCCAGACAACACAGCACAGGTTGTCCAGCTAACCACAAGATATCATTATCCAGATATCCTTGAGGAAAGAACTAGGAGAGGACATGTCTGGGGATAAGACATCTGTGAAGTTTCCCCTTCCTGTGTCAAATAGCTGAATCACTTAAACAGGGCAATGCTCTTGACATGTCCTGGGCTGGCCACTTTCCCTTCTCCTTCTGCAGCCTTCTCTTCCAATACCAGCAACATTAGGTGTAATTAGCTTTCTTTTCCACAACAGAAGCCTAGATTTATGCAACTTTGTGTATTCTGCTACTACAGTCTATGTTCTGGTCCACATGCCAAATTTATACCAACACTGGGATTTCCAGCTAAAGCTGTTCAATCCCTTATTGCATTACAAGCTGGAGGCTGCTGTCCCAGTTACCTGTTACTGAGATAATTCAGTGTAAATCAGCTCCTCTGTCCCTTCTAGGAAATGGAAGTACAAAATCAAATGAGAATAACAATGTTATCCTATTTCTTATCATTCCCTTTTTCTTTTACACTATCCAGGCCCTTGCTTTTTTGAGATGCTCTCTTCTATCCCCCTCCTCCTTCCCACATGTCCTTCATGAATCCAGAGCCCTCTCTGTTGTCTAAGGTGAGGTTCCCATGCATTTCCTTGGAGTCACACAGGGATTCAATTTGGTCCTCTTTGACTAATATCCAAAGTCAGGCTCTAAATGCTGAAACCTCTCAAAACAGCAGAAAACAGTTCCTGCCTCATGTCTCCACAGGGATACGTCCTGGGCTTTGCAACCCCAATAGTCCAGGAAACCTCACATCATATCTTCACAGGATTTCACAGAGTTCATGCTTTTCATAACAAGGACAATGTGTGTTGCCTCACTCAACATACCCACTCTTCTTAGGTTTTCTCCTGTCATCTCTGTTGAAAGCGGAATGTTTCAGGATTCCTCCATAAATAAAATGGCAAGGAATTGCTGTCTTCCTAGTCTCTCCTGACAAAGAAGGAAGAAAGCAAATAAATTTTTATATAATTTCTTCTCCTAAAAGTGATGCGATGTTTCAGGAGAAAACAGTGAGGACAAAAAGCAGAGTTTAGTCCCCACCTTAGCCCCACAGGATGAATTTCCTTTGCATTTGTTCCAGTCAGGTACATACATAGTTCTTGTAGGTTTTATTGATTTTACATCCTTGCTCATGCTCCTCAATGCATGTGGCCCAAGAAGCCCAACTAAAGATACAGACACTAGCAACAATCTCAAGTTTGATTTCCTCCATGTTCTATATTAAACAAGTACTTTGCATGGGAAAACATTTCCATTTTGGGCTCTTATTTCTTCTTTCTCTGAAGAGGAATGTTCTATAGTTACTGAAGAATCTTAGGCCATATGGTCCCACCTACATGATCTTCCTTCCTGTTTTCACAGTATATTTTGCGCTATTTAGCCACTTTGTTTTGCTGTTGATGCACCCACAGTGATCCAACAGCAGTAGTTCCTTGCTGTTCAGCTATAGAATTGTGACACTAACCATTATGTGTCTGTATGTGACTGAGTCTAACAGAGGGATGGTCCTTTCCTTCTTCAGCAAATTGTTCCACCCAGTTACATCCTCTGTCTCATCTCCCATTATTAGTAGTGTTAACACTGTTGTTGTAACAACAGTCAAAGGCTTTGGCCTCCATCTAAATGAAGCATTGAAATATATTTTTTTCCCTTTTCTTTTTCAAAAACTGTTAAGGTCATAAAGATCTGCTTTACTTTCTCATCTGCTTTCCACCTTTATTAAATGAAAATACGTTTTTATGTTGTTAAGTGGAAAAGACAAGTCTGCAAAATTCAGAGAGTGCCAAATACCCTGCACAGAATTAATTTGCCTGCCCCTGCCCCCATCTGCCAGTGCCCACAATAGCTCCCTGTTTTTTTTTCCATCATAGTCAGAGAATCCACAAACGAAGAAAAAAGCACAGAGCAATGACAGGAAAATAGGAAAATTGAATTTAAAACATCACAAACGTGTGATACAAGCCATCATCAACCACTAGACAAAAAAGTCAATGTGCTACAACTTTGTTATCCAGCTGAGGGTCATGTCCTGCAATGTCTGTGGAACATCCTGAGAATTTTCTGAGCTATTAGAAACTTAAATTATTTAGTCTTAAGGCATGATTAAAGAAAAGATTAAACACTTACTGTAGAATGTTTTATTGAATACCTGCTGTGTGAGGATCACTCCATGATTTATAAGATCCAATGTCATGGTTCCTCCAAATTAAACATTATTCCTGTTGTTTGGAAAGCGTGCAGAAAGTCAGGCTATTTTAAAATAATTTTTATACTTAAGTTATACCATAATTATAAATAGAAATATATTTCATTAAAAGAATATAAAGGATTTTCTATAGTTTCCTGTGTTATCCCTTAGTTTCTCTTACTTTCTGTTCTCTTCTTTTGTTTTTTACGTGTTATAGATACAAATTAAAAAATATGTGAAAAGTAACAGAAGTAACAGAATCTGTGAATCTGTCATTTAACCCACAGCATATAAATTCACCATCTTTGGTTACACACGAAAGGGGTTGACTGTGGAGTTATCTCTTATTTGTTTCCTTATTTTAGGTAATCATCTACTGGGTTCTAGATTTAGGGAAAAAACCCAAACACCCCACCTCCCCCAATAAAACTTCATTCCTTTTACTTTTTAAAGGATAGAGCCTTTCAGATTTATACATCACTAAGATGAGACACAAACAACGATCATCAGGCTTTTGTAAGACAATTTCCAAAGTGAAAATGGTCATTTTCAAAAGTGGAAAAGGTCATTAGCATGACTAGGATTAAGAAATTCATCAAAATTTGGTCAGAGAAGTAACAGAGGATTCCTTGGCCCTGACTGTTTTAACATTCAGTAATTTATTTTATTTTTAAATATAGGCAAAAACTAGGCTAAACTGGGCCACTCAAATGATATGTTCAGTCCTCAAAATACTTGTAGTAAAATCCAGCTTTGCACATCTGAGCAGCCTCCACCAAGTCTAGGGGGAATATTCCCATGTGTAAAATTTACTCAGATTTGTAACATCAGGACTTACATTAGGAAACAGTGCTGCAGGCCTGCTTGGGGAAACAAAATAGAACAGCTGCACCTAATATGTGCCATTATTATTACTGGTTTAATCTGCCCCCTGTGTAAATAAAATTATGCTAAAATGGCATTTGCCTAAACTGAACTTGAGAAACAATTAACAAATGTAGTTCCAAAGCATAACAGAAGCTGGAGAATCCTCTGGCACTGCTGACACATGTGGAGATGTACAAAGCCAGGGGCTCTCCTGGGCCCTAGCGCAGGAAGCGTCCACCTGATGTAAAGCCATGTCTCCTCCTGCATCCCTGGCTATGCAGAGGAGCAGGCTCTTACACAAGGATGGGGTTTTTCAGTGGTGAACTCCTCCCTGTGTGTTCTCTCAAATCCCAGGAGCCTGGCACTAAGCACACGTGGTTTCTTTTAGACATCTTTTTCCCTAAGCACATAGGATTGCAGGATATTTCCAGGAAATCTGTGTGGATCAGTGGTCACTCAAATCACGGTCTACATGGAGCTGGAGGAAATACAGAAAAATTACAGAATGCACAGACTGAGCACAGGAAAAGACAAGCTGTAAAAAGGAAACTTTGAGAGCTATTCCCCAGGACGCTGCTGAATGAGTGAAGCCTGCTCAGGGGCTGCTCTGACTTGCACTCAGTACAACTGAGGCTTTATGTGAGCACTTAGCACAGCAGCTTTAGCAATCTGCGACAATACAGATAGTACCTTGGATATGCAGGGAACCAAAGGTACTCATGGGCTGAGGATGTAGGCTCTTAAATGTCCTGAAAAGAATAATTTGGACATGTAAGCCTGTCAGCACATCCCATATAGCATCATTTTTTTGTGACTCTCACAGCATTTAAGAGGTTGATCATCGCATGTGGAGAAAGTCTTCTTCTGTGCAGCTGGGATACCATGAATGCATTCAGGTCTTGTTGCATATATAATGTGAAACTTCAGTGGTGCTTGGTTTTTAGGTAAAAAAGAGAAAACTGGTTCATGCAAAGTGGGAGAGGCAGAGGGAGGAATTCAAAACTCAGAAGGGATCTCCAGTGGAACAAGAAAACAGCCGAATCTCCATTGGAAGGGAGGAAACATGAAATAAGTATCAAAAGACAGAATAATTTTTTATTTCCAGAAACAGTAAATCAGGTCTTAATTAAATTCTTAATATCAATTTTCAGGAACCGTATGTAACTAAGGACACCTTTAAAAAGTGGAGATGAAAATACGGCACATTGCTTTTATCAAGAAATTGTTTCAGCAAGGCAGAAAGGAGCAAATACAAATTAATTCTGCTATTGTTAGAAACAGGGAGCATAAGTACTGTGGTGGGAGGTGGGAGCCCCTCTTCTCCACCCCAGCACTGAGCAGTGCAGTGCTGTACACTGGGGACTGCACAATCCACTCTGCCCAGAGTTCTGCTTGACCATGTGGAGCATCAGGTTCTTCTGAGGGAACATCAGTTGTAAGAGATAAGTGTAATTTCCAACCTTGCTTTTATTGGACTTCGCATATACGTGAATTTGTTATAGTGGGATGAGGAATGTTTTGAGGGGTTATAAGGCGGAAGTCATCCTGGGCATTTCTGACTAAACTGAGCGGTGTGCTGTCCACAACTGCAGGGGTGTTAATAATTCATCTAGCCCCATCTAGTCCCATGTTATTCAAAATACTTGGGAAAAGGTTCAAGTGAGTCTTAAAGGACCCAAGAAGATGGCACTGAACCTCTGGACAAGCTCTGCATTTCACCCAGAACCTTGGCTTGGACAGCCTTGGTAGCGTATGGATATCTGCATGGTGGTATACCATGGTGGAACGCCTACACTGGTGATGTAAAAACATCCACATAGGAGAACTGGACACTGCATGTCCAGTGCGGTGTCTGGGATTGTCAGCAAATATTAGATTCATCTTTTCTGGCATCTTCTGCTGGGGCTGTTTGCAAACACAGCACCTTTTCTCTACAGTAGGTGTCAGATCCGTAGAGCCTGGGCAAAGGGCTCTCCCTCTGTCCAGCTGCCTTACTGGATGCCTCTCTGCTCAACTGGACCTCTAAGCAGGGCCCTACTGTCTTGGGGTCTCGGACAACTGCCAAGAGTGCTCACCTCCTAAACCAGCTCTGTCCATAACTCTTCTTCTGCACACACCATGGTGTGCACTGAAGCACAAGGCTCTTTGAAAGACCAGTTCCTAAGACCTTGTTTTGTAGCAGTAGACCCTGTGATCAAATTCAACCACCCTTCTACAGACTCTCAGTTGGTATTACAAGTTTGGTTATTTCATCAGCTGCTTTGGTGTGAATGAGGGGCATATCAACCCTGGGGCTGCTGGAACATGGCTACCTCTCTAGACAAGGGAGGGCTGCATGATGACAAACTTTTTAAAGGAGTTTTCATGTAACTGTTATGTAAGCATGGGTTGACTATTCTTTCCAACTTGTTAAATTTATGCACAATATTCATTGCTGTCATCTTTATGGCACACAGCTGTGACTGTGAATAGTGTTACACATTGTACATATGTTTTGTTTTCCAGAATGACTGGAATGATTTAGTATGTATTTTTATGCAGATCTCACAGATGTAGATAGGTCTGTGCTGTTCTTCTACGTCTACTCTAGCTGGTCTAGGCATTTCAATGCCTGCTATTCAGTAACACTTATTAAAGTAAAAGGAAAACCTGTGATGATCTTCCTAAGTACTGTGCCAGGTGAATGGAAAACACAAGAAGTGTCTTGACCAGGTAAAGGATCTTCACACCTTTTGACAGATGTACTAAGTACACAGAAAATGCAGTGGTATTTTTCCAGCCCTGAGAGTCTCACCCTCTGCATAAACATCAAAGGGAACATACCCGGAATATTCAGCTAGATGAAGAGTGTGAATTCATCACCGATTCCTCCTCAGCATCTGCCTAAACTAAAAATAAGTAGATCCAGAGAGATTACCACTTCAGAAGCAGGGAGGATCCTGCCAAAGGTGAACTTTCTATTTCCTGAATGCTGCCAAGAGGTGAGTAGGACTTTGATGATGATTCTGCCTGGCCTTTCAGCTAGTCTTTGACTGGAGTAACCTTAAAAGGCTGCTGACTCCCTCAGTGGTGACATTAGAAGGGATTGGCAGACCAGTACTGACTTTGCTATAGCTGTTCCTGCTTTTTGTACAATTGATGGAGGTGAGCACTCCTAGCACTCAAATATGGTGCCTGCAGGACATCTGTTTTTCATCACTCATGTAAAATCTATATATAACTGTCAGCTATTATTAACTATTAGTTATGGTAAAATGTACATATAAAACAAGCCATATTGTAAACAGCATATTTGTGATGCACAGCACTTTTTCAGTACAGCAGACAGTCAGGGCCTGGCCAAAGGCTTAAAGTCAGAGCCTGAATAGACCAAACTGAGCTGGGACTGTCTGAAAGGAAAAAATGTTAAAAGGATCAAGGGAACAGCGAATTTTCCTGATGTAGAAAAGGAGAGGGTCTCACAAAATGACGCAGGGAAAAGCCTCCAGGCCATATTGTACTCACCTGGTTTGCACAGAAAGTCCCTGAGTAACATTACCTGTTATCATCATGGCTGAGCTTTGCAAACAAAGATTAGGGAAAGGTCTCTACCCACGTTTGTCACAAGCGCACTGGTGGCTAAAAAGGCCAATACAAGACAGGCATGTCGGGTTGCAAAAGGCACAGCAGAAAGACTCCTTAGGTGGTAGAATGTGGGTAAAGCCTTCAAGCCTGCGCAATGGATTTTTTAGGTGAGATGCAGTATGCGCGGAACTGAACCCACCCTTTAATCCTAAGGTTCATCTGCCAGGGCCGAGTGAGCTTGGACAGTGGCAGCAAGGTCCTTAGGACATAGGTTTAATTAGAGTGACCTTCTCTTAGATGGATGGCCTTACAGGGCTAAGCGAGCTCCATCTGCCCAGGTTTGGGATTAGAGTTGTCCTTCTCCTAGGATGACTGCCAGAAGGCTAACGAGCTCATCTTGCCCAAGAATGTATTGTATCTGTAATTTATTTATATAGGTCTTGATATATTAGCAATGCTACGCAGAGATGACAGTCCACAATTCTGCATGACAAAGGCAGATGTATTGAGTTATTATAACTGTTTAACAAGTATGGTGTGGAGAAGGAAATGTATTGCTCAGGGAAAGTGCTCTGACATGGTCTCACAGCCTTCCTACAACCAGGTTTCAAGCTCTCGAAAACCTGTGGCTTCCCTTCTACCCCATCACTATCCCTGAGGGGTCCTTTTCTGCAGTTAAAGAGCTGAGCCTTCTGTTTTGTTGTACAGAAACAGATTGTTTTGCCCTGTCCTAGTTTCAGCCAAGGATATGAGGGGGCGGAGCCTGGAGCCATGTGGGTGTGTCAAGGTTGTTATTCTATATGTCCCATGTCTCTGCAGGGGGGTGGAAGTAAGGGGTTCTCCAAGAAGAAGGGGCATGGCTTTGAGTGGAGGAAAAAGGTAGTACACGGAGGGTCTGCAGGCATTTTATCCTTGTCCAGGGCAATAGGCAGTGAGTGGAGTGGTGGGGTGGCACTGATACCAGCTGGAGGGTTTGTCTGCCATTGGTTTTCATTGTCTCAGGCCTGGGGAAAAAGGGTGTGTGGAAGGGCCAGGGGCCATTTTGTTCTTTGTCTCATGGCACTGGCTGCAGTTTCGTTGCATGGATGAGAATTTTGCATGTAATCACACTCTTTTATACACTGTTCTTATTAATATTGTTGCTGTTACTGTTCATATTCTTATCTCATTGCTGTTTCCAGTAAATTGTTATCTCAACCCATAATCTCTGCCTTTTGTCTCTCTCACCTGAGGGGGTGGGAGGAGGGGAGTGGCTGCGTGGGACCTAATTTCCAGCTGGGTTTAAACAGCCCCCTTAAAAATCTGGTATGAAATGCTAACACAAAAGCAACAACTTTTATTGAGCATGAAATAATGTCACGGACCAGCAGAACTGCGTGACCACTCCATGGCCACAACAAGCAGCTGAATTGCAGCAGAGAGAAGAAGGAAAGTTGGCTGGCTCTGAAATGCAGGGACACCTCCCCTTCCCATGCAGAGACACAGGAGAGACACAGAGACAGGGCCCCAGGGTGTTTGCAGTCAGATTGTGGAAGTCCCTTGTGGCAGCAGCACAACCCTCCTTCCCTTTCCTCCCTGGGGACCTGTTTTTATTCTGACCCATAAGGAGAATGGAAGCAACTTTAATTTCTACAACAAGCTGAAAGCATCAATTCCAGCAAGCATTCCCCAGACATAGGCTAATACAAGACTAATGAAGTAGTTAACAGCAGTGGAGCTTGATATTAGCTTGAGTTTTGACACTCTCAAGAACTTCAAAATCAAGCTCACTCCCCCAAATAAGACAGGATGAAAAGACAGGTTATTTTCTTTTGAAGCACAGACTGCTTTTATGTGAAGTCTAAAGTCAGAGTGTAGTTTCCAGGTCCTGTGTTCACCTGCAACATTTTTCTCTTTAAATTCTAGCCTCCATGTAATGACATGACCATATAAACTGAGGCTGCATTGAAAAAAAAGTGTCATTGGCATACATTTGATAAAATCTCAAAAGTTGACCATGTTGTGACACTGATGAGAAAAGCAAGTTTTCTATAAAGAGAAAACATTTTGGTCAGTCAGGCTTCTTTTTGCTGTTTTCAGTATGTCAAAGATAGGCATGCAGAACAATGTATCAGCCTGTCTGAAAAAATAAACAGGAAGCTATGAAAAAAAATGTATCTTAGCTTTTTTTTTTTAAGCTTTCCCACCACCTAGCTCTAGATATCACCAGTACCAGTCATCATCATGGCTAGGCTTTGCGAACGAAGATTTGGGAAGGGCTCTACCCACGTTTGTTACAGGCACGCTGGTGGCTAATGAGGCCAATGCAAGATAGACATGTCCGGTTGCAAAAGGCACAGCAGAAGGTCTCCTTAGGTGATATATTCTGCAAGACACGGTTGTTTCTGAGTTGTCTTTTCTCCTCAAGAGTGATCCTGCATGCTTTCTCAAAAACATCAGCAGCGTTAAAGATAGTGTGTCTCCAGACCTCCCCATTGGAGGCCAGAGTAGACGAGTTATGTTGATCAATATGGCCAAGACTGAAATGTTGTTCCAGGGAGTCCTTGTGTCTTCTCTTTGGGGCTCCTCTCATGTGGCAGCCGGTGGCAAGTTCACCATAAAGCAAGATCTTAGGGAGGCAGTGATCTTTCATCCTTGAGACGTGCCCTGCCCATCGCAGCTGTGTTCTCAGTAACATGGCCTCAATACTTGTGACTGTTGCTTGTTCTAGAACAGACGTATTGGTCACATAATCTGACCAGGGAATGTTTAGGACTGTACAGAGGCAGCGTTGATGGAAGCATTCTAGTAGTCACAGGTAGTGGCAGTAGATGACCCATGATTCGGATCTGTATAAGAGAGTAGACAGCACTATGGCTCTGTAAACACTGATCTTTGTACTTTTCTTCAGGTGTTTATTTTGCCAAACTCTTTTATGAAGCTTTCTGAAGGCACTATATGCCTTTGCTAACCTGTTGTCTATCTCTCCGTCAATCTTACCACCCAAGGAGATGAGGCTACCTAGATGAGCTCTGATTGGCCAATGGTGATATGGGAATGAAGGAAGACTTCCTGAGGTGCTGGTTGATGGAGAACTTCTGTCTTCTTTAAGCTGACTTCCAGCCCAAAGAGCTCAGCAGCATCTGTAAAGCTGGATGTTAAACACTGCAGAGCTGCTTCTATGTGGGCAACAAGGGCAGTACCACTAATACAAATATTAAGCCCCTATTCAGAGAAATATTGTTAGTGAATATTAATAAAAAGGAAAGTAGGAACAAAGAAAAATACTAGGGTTTATTATTATTATTATTATTATTATTATTATTATTATTATTATTATTATTATGTAGCATATAAAACTACATATGAAAACTAGAAGAATTTAATTTTCTGGTCTGTTTGTCCTAGCATGGTTCTCTAGGCTTGTCATCAGTTCCACTAGAACACAGGGAATGTAAAAGATATTTTAATACAAATTACTGAATTTGATTAATTCCGTTCTCCTTATAAAATTGTCTGCTGTAAAATTATGTCTAATGTGAAACAGTTATAATTTGCTTGCTACTCACAGTATTAATACCTATTAAAACTGACCACAGTAGCATGCACCCAGTTGTTGCAACATGCAACAACCCACAAGATTTATTTCAATGTGTCTGGGGAGAGCCAAAGCATGAAAATATATTGAAATTTAAAAGGTCTAATGTAACTATTCTGTAGATTGTGGAGAAAACTGCCAGTCAACTCAGAATAGCACAGTCAGCTATTTCTAAAATCACAGACTTCTTTTAAATCCATTTTTATGATGTTTCCTACATGCGTTACACCTGCCATAGGATTTTTTTAACTTCAATTTCAAGACTTGTGGTGTTCACAGACCTCTTTAAGCACTGGAAGTTTCACTATATGAAACCAATTAATTTAAGAAAACACATCTATAAGCAGTGCTAAAGTCATCTCGCAAAAAGCTCTTACAAACAATGTGTTTATCATCAGTACTAATTAAAACCTGAAATCTGATCCCAGAGTTAGAGACTATCCCAGCACTGGCTGCAGATCAGCCCATCTAGCAAAACAAACCCTCTAAGCAATACCACATGGAAGACCAGTGGACTCCAGTAGAATTACCTTTTAGAGATAAGATCAATGGGGAGGTGAACATGACTAACACTATTTCAGTGCTTTGATACTCTGGTGATAGGTGCTATAAAAAACCAACCCACACTCACCAAGCATGGCAAAATGCCAGCTCAGCCCTTTTTCTTGATGGACAGAAGCAATGTGGGAAATGGTTTTTCTTTTCACAAAATAGCAAGGGGTGGACAGAGGTCCATGACAGTGAGGTGATAAAGTGACAAGAGCCTCTTCCTCCTGCAGGAATAGCAGCTTTTTCTCATAAGAGGATGAAAATGGCAACCATAAAGTGAGCAAACCAGCCAATAAAGATTATTGCAGGCCTGCTAGCGTGCAGAGTGCTAAAAATTTGCGAACTTCGATCCTTCCTGTGTATAACACGTAGATCAAACTATCTCTTACTGCTTCCAGCTGTGGGAGGCTGAACATATGCAGCAGGAAACCTGCAGCTGCATGTAAAGGGAAGAAGGCACCCAGATGGTGTGTGCACAGATGGAGGGAGCCTGTGCTGACGGCACTGCCCGTCACGCAGCACCAGACGACACATGGAAGCTGCTCGGGAGAGAAGGACAGCTGTGTGGGGACACCACAGTGCCTTTATGCTGTGTGAGGTCCATTTAGGCATCATTTTGATGATTTGGAGGTATCATGACTTTGGTCTGGCCCTCTGTGCTGGGGGCCCTATGGCGTACTTGTTTAGGGGATCTGTGGTGAGGCATGCAGGGTGGATGAGGCTTAGTCAGAGGAAACCATGTAAATGTCAGCAGTGGCTAATTTGTGGCTTTATCCACAAACCTAATTCCACTGCAAGGTTGTAAACACATATATGTTTCCTAATCCCTCTGCTCCTCCTGAACGCAGAAAGCATTCTAGTCTGCCTGGAAAGTCTCCTCTGCATCTAGTGGCTCCTAAGAAAGGGCTAGTTTATGAATGCAATCCCAGAAAATTATAGATCATTCATTTGCACTGGAGGGAGCCTCTGTTGGCACCCAGCTCTGGCTCTATGAATGGGGTTCATCCTGCTCTTCTCTAGGACTTTCCCCAACTTTTCCCATCAGCTCTCTTATGCACCTCTCAGCTGGCTGGTTATTGCAGATTCTGTATTTTCCCAGCAGATGTAGGGCCACTCTGAGTGAAGGAGAACCTAAACATGAGAAAATGCAACAAAAAGGACCTTCTGCCAGCCCTGCAGCCCTTAACACCTTGCCTATGGGAGCACATAAACAATGATGGCTCTCCCTGACCGACTCATTGGCAGCATGCTCTGTTAAGGTGGTAAACCTAGTACAGGACTGATAACAGGAAATGCAAGAGTACAGGGAATGAAAATACACTGTGAGTATGAGATAGGAGAAATGTTGCTATCAACACTGATAAATTAACTGTGCCCATCACTGTCTTATAAAAACGAGGACAGTGGACAAAGGATGGACTTCACTACACTTACACTATACAGATCTTCAAAGAAGGGTCACCACAGCCAAACTGCTTGGGGAATAGCCAGTATGCCATGCTGACTCCCAAAATGAGGCGTTTTTGAGATATTGGTGATTGGGAACTGAAATTGGTACTGAAAATGTGCCAGGAAAGGCAACACATTAGCAATATATATGACCGTGTCTCAGTGCCCTGATATGTTCCCTGACATTGTTCAGTATATTTGCACATGCTTTACCTTTGAGATTTGGTCACCATGTAGTTGATGTAGCTGACATTTCTACCACTGCAATGTGCTAATTGATACTTTTAAGAATATAGTCTTCTGAATATTGTTGCAGGTGGCAAAACGAAAGGAGCAGTAACTTCCTGAATGAGTGCATTAAACACAAAGATATATAATCTGTGGAAGTAAGACATCGTCATTTCTTCACGTGCAACACCAGAGAAATCACTCTGACTAAATGCATATTAAAAGGACAATTTAATTATCCGGCAAACCTAACACTGGATGAAAACCTATTCCCATTGAGTGACATTCTTGATACATTCTCTTAGCAAGGACATAAATACTCCCTGACAGCCTTGTGAAAAAAAAAATCCTGAAAGGGGAACAGAATATAACCTGTAGTGAGATAGAAATTGCAATTGCAGATTAGTCAAATGCCTTCTGCAATCTGGTATTCTGCCTCTGACAGTTGTTAGCACAGGTGCTTTGAAGAAAGGTGCAGACCCCACACAGTGTACCACTATGAAATGACTTGGCCACAGAAGAGTTTCTGCTTAACTTTAGGAGATACATTATGTCCCGGAGCATGATAGTTTATCCCAGCTTTCATGACTCCTACACTTTTATCCTAGCTTGTATGAGTAGATGGGATGATTCATGCACATCATTTGGTGCTGCTTTTAGCATTCATGGAGGAAATGCTAACTTCTCCTTCTTACTCCTTTGGCTGATTTTTACCCCTGAGGTTGTCATGGAGCTAGTGACAAAAGAGGCAGAGGGAGATGCTCTAGCTTCAGCTTATAACACAACTAGATTTAGGTAATTTCTTCCCGACTTAAAAAAATCAGGAGCTGCAAAGGGCATTAGCATGGCCTGCCTTGCTTTTTAAATGTATAACTTGCAGGTTGAGCCAGACTTTATTTCTGTTTATGTTGTGGCATGACACCTCGTGACTTTGATTTAAGTGGTGGAGCAGGTGGGGGCTTTGGTGACTTTCCACTTGCTGGAGATTTCCCATCAGGAAGCCAGGTTCACCTGCTGGCTTCAACTGTGAGGCTCCAGGCACCTCTAGGCTGTTGCTCATTGGTTTTGAGGCCTCTCTTGGTGAGTAAACTAATGACGTTCTTCTGTTCCTGCCATCTCCTCTTACCCAGAGAGTCACATTGCTCTCAGTACTCACTGATGTGGTCCCATCAATCCATCATCATGTAGTGTGGTATGGGCCCTGACACCTCCCCCCACCCCTCATGCTGGCTTCCTCACAGGAATTGCAGACCTTCTTTCCATTTGCAAGTTTGGATCTCTGAGGAAGGAAGAAATGCTTTATGAGTCACCACCCTTAAAAGCTTTACACTTCAAGATGTAAATGTAGGAGGATATTGTTCAGAGGTCTCTCAGTTTGCTCTAAAAACCTGCAAAATCTTGTGTAGAAACCAAAATCACGAATTTCTCTATTTGGCTGTATGGAAATGATTATTGCAAAATGCTGATACCTGCAGAACTTTCCATGTAATTTTCACAGTTAGGAAACAGCAAATACAAAGCCCCTCAGCTCTAAGCTGGCTAAAGAATTGAGCTTCCATTTACCGTTGCATGCTTTGCTCTTGTTGGTGCCAGTAAACTCTAAGCAAGTTGTCTACAATAGCAAATACATAAGTGTTAATGACGTTTTTAAAAAGGATTCCAAAATGTTGGGTACATCAGAAGGGGAAATAGGTAGAAAAGAAGATGAAAGTGTAGTTCTTAAATGGCTTGTAGCAAAGGGAAAGTCCAGTTCCTAATGTATTGGGCAACTATCTGGTAAAAAAATTATGCATGCTCTGGGTTCCATTTAATCTACAGATTAGGAACACTAAAGTTCCTACAAGAAAGGCCAAGCACAAGTACTGCACCCTTGGAAGATCTGTAAATACAGTATTACAAAACCATCCGTGATCTCTCCAAAACCACTGCAGGAAAGGTAAATATTAATAACTGCTAATAACATCTAGGGAGAGTAAACTCGGATTTCTGGTGGGTGAAGTCTAGTGACTAAGACAATCTCAACAACTCCTTCTGTGACCAAAGTGGGAAAGAGTCTGAGAAAGGAGGGCTAAGAAATGAGAAAAATTAAGCCAGTTCCAAACACTGAATTTCATTACTGAAAAACTAGGAGTTTAAAAAAAAATAGTGACTTGTCTTTTGATCTGGACTTGTAGAGATCACTTGGTTGACTTCTACTTCATCTGAGAAGACCTGGTTCTTTTTCTTTTAGGGGGTTATTATCCACTGAGAATTTGGATGTCAGGGAATATGCTAAATACTATGTCTATGACTGATGTGAAGAAGCAGAGGATGGTAGTGCCTCTGATTACTCAGCCTTGTGAAACCTTTCTTGCTCTGTTTCAGCCCCCCGATCTGCTTGAGAAAGCAACTGTTGAGGGAGCTAAACGGGTAAGATCAGGAGAATTCAATGTGGATGTTTATGATGGGGCTTTTTGGGGCTATAGCAGAGACTGACACATGGAGCATCTTGGTGAAGGACACATGCACACATTTTTGGGATGCTTACTCTTGTCAGATTAAGTTAACGCCAGACCTCTGACATTTCCACACAGTGTTGAAGCCAGCAATATTTCTGCTTGTTTATCAAGATAAAAAAAGAGGGAGTTCAGATCTCACAGAAGTGCTGGGGCCAAGCCTGCCCCAGGATGAGAGGGGACAGTGCTCAGGGAGAAGCCCATTGATGCAGATAATCCTATCATGGCATCGCCCTTCGTCATCAGTTGTGGTAACAAGGAACTACTGAGGGTAGTGGCAAGTTGGCAGAGTGCTTGCAGGGCTTTGTACACATCATGTGCTACAAGGAGACGGATGCTAAATCAGCTCCTTAAGCTAAACATGGCACTTGAGCTTTCAATGAAAGGCCTCAAAGTCCCCTTTGACTTTAGCATGGCCAGAGGTCTTACTGCTGCCTCTGCCAGATATTACTTAATTTTTGATGAACAGATTTTCGAAATGGCTCAGTCTTATCATAGCATTATATAATTTTTGAATTCAAAGGTCATCTCTTCCAACCCTCCTGAAATGAGCAAGAGCATCCTTAACTAGATGATGTTGCTCAGAGCCCCATCCAGCCTGGCTTTGAATGTCTCCAGTGATGGAGCATCCACAACCTTTCTGGGGAACCTGTTCCAGTGTTTTGTCACCCTCATTGTAAAAAACATTTCTTCCTTATATCTAGTCTAAATCTACCTTCTTTTAGTTTAAAACCATTGTCCCTTGTCCTTCACAACAGGCCCTGCTAAAACATTTGTCCTCATCTTTTGTATAAGCCCTGAGTACTGAAAGGTTGCAATAAGGCTTCCCTGGAGCTTTCTCTTCTCCAGGCTAAGCAAGCCCAACTCTCTCTGCCTTTTCTCAAAGGAGAGGTGCTCTGGCCTTCTAATCATCTCCGTGACTCTCCTCTGGACCTGCTTCATATCTTTGTTGTTCTGGGGACTTGGGAGCTGGATGCAGTACTCCAGGTGGGGTCTAACAAGGGCAGAGTGGAGGGGCAGAATCACCTCCCTCAACCTGCTGGCCACCTTTGTTTTGATAGAACCCAGGGTTGGCTTTCTGGGCTACGACCGTACATTGCCTGGTGATGTCCAGCTCGTCGTCCGCCAGTATCCCCAAGTCCTTCCAACAGGGCTGCTCTGAATCCCTTCATCCTGCGGCCCATATTGATAGTAGGGTTTGTGGACCCCTTGGTCAAGCTTGTAGTAATCTCAAGCTTGATAATCTATATATATATTAGCTACTCTTGTCTGTTCCCTGCAAATATAATACTGCCTGATATTTACTTAACTTCTGTTGTCTCTGTGAGATACCCTGCCAGCAAACTCCATCACTGAAGTATCTGCAAAATGTGTACTTGGGTGAAGCAACTTAAATGTTTTAGATGAGTTGGGACACTTAGAAAACATGCTGGAAGTGTCCATCCAGGTGCTGTGAGAAGAAAATTAACATTATACCTTTCTTTCTAAACTTGCTTTTTTCTTTTATGAAACAAAGCGAAACTGCAGGAGAAGCCGCGAATGAGCCCCACTGACATTAATGGGAATTGCATACTGCAGGCAGATACTGGAGTGCACTTTCTGTGGCACATGACATGGAAAGTGTCACTGCCTCTCCTGACATTCTCTAGTGTATAAAAGCTAAAGGCCTCCCATGCATCAGGAATCTTGACATAGTGTAAAGTTTTCAGAGACACAAAATTGCAGCAAATTGCACATTACTCTTTGTGAGAAGGTACCTACACAGAGATGACTAATGGTGATCTGTGTGCTATAGTGATTTTTTCTAACTTGGGTTCTCCAGTGGTGTTTCAGAAGTTCAGCTCTCATTCCCAGCACTTCACTGTGGCTTGGCACAGAAGCTGCACCACCAGCCACTGAGGTAGCCAGGTGTGATGCCTGCATTCACACTGCTAATTTCTGTGTTTAAGGGCCCATCTTCACAACTATGACAGAGTACATAATACCAGTGACAGACAGGGGACCCCAATAACCTGATTAGAAAAAGCAGCATCCTGACCCAGCTTTTCCTTGGGCTGTTGCAGGAGGACATAAGCCCCACAGACAGGGCGTGAGACTCACTGAGATGACACAACAGTAGTGGGTCTCTGGAGCACCTGACAGGCAGAGAGGGGTTATTGTCTGTGAGGGAATGAGATGCTGGTGAAGGGCATTTTAGGATTACATGATACAGTATCAGACATTTAGGGAAAAACCAAAGGTGGAGAAAGAGAGGTATGAAGGGGGTCTGTGAAGGAAAAAGCATGTGACAAGAGAGTGATAGTAAAGGTATAAAAGGGGCAAGTCATGTGCAAACAGGCAGCTGGTCAGCACACTTGAATGGCCATGCCCTGCACCTCATCAGTACAGTCTGTCCTGTCTCCTGATTAAATGCCACTTCATCTCCTCTCCTGGGAGAAGGATCCTATTCAGCATCCATGGGTGTGGTGGAATCAGAGTGCAGAAGTTGAGCAGGGTTGGGGTCAGAGGGACATGTGACAGGAGAGGCTGAAGTGCATGTGTATTGTGTTGGTGCATATGTCAGTGTGTTTTCGTAATCAAATACCAAGCCAGACTAGCTGGCGAGTAGGATAAGAGGCCTTGGAGCCAGATATTGAGATGCTTGTTGTAGTTTTGGGCCATGTCCTGGAAAGACCCACGGGTTTGTGAATCATCTGTAAGAGGGACCAAGGGATACAGGGGGTGCCTGAGAGACTTGTTTGTGTCTGAGCATGTGCAAGGGGGTTTGTACCTTAGGTATCTGGAGTGGTGTCACAGCCTCAGGGGTTTGCATGGCTAGGTGCAGGTGCCTGGAGGTCATGGATTTTAAAGATAGGACTCAACAAGAACCTTCATACCAGGGTTCTTTTTGCACTGACCACAGGACTTACTGAGATCAGTTTGTGCTTCAGATCCAAAGACAGTGGTTGGAATAAACAAGATCTCTCTGGAAAAACTTCCAGTATAAACATTTTTTATCCATTGTGAGTTGTTCTGATGATGAAGTACTTTCTTACAGTAAATTACTTTTAATTAAAAATTTATTTCCAACCCCAGCCACTGGATGGTTTTGTATCTTTGTCTGCCAGACTGAAACACTATCTTCAGTCATCTGTTGACCTATAGGTGTCTATAGGTTGCCATCAAACCACCTTCTACTTTGATGGCTCTTTTAGACCTCTCCCAGGTACATTTTACAGTTCAACAAATTTTTCTGCTTTGTTTGTGAATAATCTCAAAATCATCAACACCAGTGTAAGATCTCTAACTCCCAACTGCTTCTTTTCTCCCCTAGTTCTCTCTTCTACAATGCACAGAAACATATATATATCAGAAATATCTTTAGATGATGAACATACCTCTGCACAAGAGCAGTTTGAGACCAGAAGTTTGCCAATTTTTGGTGCATCTGGCACATCCACTGTTGATTCTGTATCACCCTTGATGCCTGATAAAAATGTTATGCAGTACCAGCTAAACTTCCCAGGATCCTCATCAGGCTAACAGGTCTACAAATTATCCGGGTCATGTCATTTATCGTGTTAGCTTTCTCCCAGGTGTCTGGAACTTCCCCAGTGTGCTAAGATTTATTTTATTTGGCTTGTCTTTTTTTTTTTCCCCCGCTACTGGATACAGGTTACTCAGATCCTTGCCTGACTTCATTATCTGCTGTTTGACCTCCTCTTTAGTTACAACTAGAACAAGAAACTATGTGATCGCTCTTGGTTTACATGAATAAATTATTGTCTGGACATAGGACAAAAATATTACAGAATAAGCCTCTTTATAACATTTTTTTTCCATTTGCAGTTTCACTATTTTCATCTCATAATGGACTCATGTCATTGTTAGCATTCTTTATGTTCTGGAAATGCTAAAGTAAACAAAAAACTACTCAACAGGCAACTTTCCTCAGCTCTACTAGTCATGGTTCTCCTTGTGACCTGTTTCTCCTTTTATCAGTTTTCTCCAAAGCCTACCATCTAATTTATATATATTGTCATTAAATGCTTTTTGCATTTTCTCTCGGAGTCCAAGTAGACATATGCATAAGAAGTTTTACTTCCCTTCTGAGGCAGGCCATTTAATGACTGCAGAGTCTTTTGTTGGGTGTGACTTTTTTGGGCATCTGCTTAAGTATTATCCAATGATTCTCAATCATCATTTAGATTTTTCTGTTAATAAAGTCCTTCTCCTAGTTGAACTTCTCCCAGCATTGTTTTCAGCTAAAATGATCTTTTTTAATTTAAAGCACAATTAATATCCTTTATTAGCTTGGACTTCATTCTGTTTGGAGATAACAATAAGTATAATCCCACTATCATCAGTTATACCCAAGCCACTGCTAACTGTTCACTTTATAATTAGTTTTTTTGCTGTAGTAAAGACAAGATTTAATGTAGGAGATTTCCCAGTTGGATGTAGCACTGAAATTATTGTCTGTAACATTTGCAGTGGTAACCTTTCTCTTTTGTTTAGTACAGAAATTTGTACTATTTCAGAAAATCGGGGTACTCAAAAAACCCCGACAACAAAAAAAGGTCAAGAAAACCGCCTATGATTCTCAGTAGTGGTGCCAAATCTTTTCCTGGTGTCTAAAGCATTGAATCAGATCATCCTCAGACAGGACACAGTATCTCAGTGGCTCACTCATTGTCATGTTGTGCAGATGCCCAAAGAAATGAGACCCAGACTGGATGGGTCTGGAAAGAGGAGAGCTATGTAAGCCCAGCACCTCATTTGCCTGGCAAGTCTTGCTAAGCAGACTCATAGCCCCCAAAGAACTTTCTCCCCAGCTCAGGCCCTTCCTCTCTGACATACTTGAGCACTGCAGTGCCAATCTGCTCTCACAAATATGAATCCAACCTCTTTCAGAGTGCAGTTGACTTCTCCTTCTTGATTTCCCCTTGGTGTTTTGCCTTGCAAGGAATGACACCAAGAAGCAAAGGAAGTTTCTCTTTCTTTGTAATAGAGGGAGTTTTTACTTTGATTTATATGTATCTATCTATCTATATATATGTAAAGAGAGATATATCTCTCCTTTGCTTCTTTGCCCAGCTGACTATATTCTGAGGAAACCTCCTGCTCGCCCCTCTGGAAACTAGTCCCATAATATTTTACAGGCTTTAATAGAAATAGCAACTTCAGTAGCAACACATCACCATCATGTAGTACCCTCCTTCAGCAGGGATTCAGAAGATGCACAGACAACCTCATTTGCATAAAGGGATCTCCTTTAATGCCAAAACCAAAACAGTCTGGCTGCAGGGTCATTACAAAGCTTCTGGGTAAAATGGTAGTTTAATGTACAGTGCCCCCTGTTTGTCCTTTATTATTATCAATATAACAAAAAGGATTGAAAAGAAAGATGCCCTTGAAGAAAAAGTTTGTAAACACAGCACCTAAAAAAAACATCCCTTGGGTGTCTTTATCTGCATAGCACAGAGAGACGAGGCAAATATAACTACCTCATATAAACGTAGAAAAGCAGGTCCTGAAGCTCACTTTCTGTCCAAGGGATTCACCGCTAGCATTTCTGGTCCACCAACATCACGGATTATTTTCTCAGTTCCATTTTAGAAGTCCAGTCACTCAGTGCTACCTGCAAAACTTGGTATTATTTTGTGCCTCAAATTTCCTAATATTCTGTGTTGCATTCTTTGTGCTGCGGTGAGGAGAGATATGTTATATAAAAGACTATCCTAACTTATATCTGCATGTAATAGGGAAGAAATATTATTCCAAAAGCCTTAGGTGAGAACTGAGCTTTCAAACTGCCCTTTATCACACCTCCTTTTAGTACACTACCCGCACCCACAATGCCAACGTATTTCACGAAGGCTGAAAAAAGTAGGAATTAGGACTGCGTGATAATTTCCTTTTTTAAAAGAACAACAGTTTAAAACACTAATCTGATTTATGCACGCAAACACACAGGCACATATAAAGAGTACCAGATCGTTTTCTAATATTGAGTTCAGCCTGCAGAATTCTCAGTGTCTGCAAGACCTTTTCCTCCATGGAAGACTTTTCCAGACAATCCAGAAGAATTCAGATTTTGTTGAAAGAAGATTTTTTTTTCTCTTTTAACTGTTTAATATTTTCTTTATTTTTTTCTTTTTCTTTCTTTTTTTTTTTTTTTNCTGGCACTTGCAGGAGCAGCCTGTGTTTGCACTGTAGGACATCACTAGCTGATTCAACAATGCAGGAGCACAAACACGCAACCCTTAGACACACACAAGCACACACAAAGATCCAGAGGAAAGTGATTGATGACATCTTTCATGTCAGAACTGTGATATTTCTGGCTGAACAGCTTTTTACCAACTTTTTCTTACAAAAGCCATAGCATAAAGATAAGAGGCAGCGCACTTAAGACATGTTTACAAAGATTAAACCACTGACTTGGCTTTAGTTAAAGTAAATTCTCCTGCTTCCCACTGTGCAATGAAGGTTTACAAAGGGAGGACTGGCAAAGTGTGCTTCATCTTCTTTTGGTTGTTGGCTCCAAAACAAATGCATGACTTAAACCACATAAAAGGGCATCAAGGTATTAGCACTTTTGAGGGGTTCAGCATCTGACACATTCCTAATCTGCCTGGGTAAGTTTTAGATCTGAGCTGCTGAAATGACTTTAGAATGACAGGGCAATTTAACAAACCCAAAAATTCAAGCTTCCCTGTGCAGACAAGGAGTTACCAAGCCTGGCACTCAGCCCCTCTCTGCTGCTGTTGTTACCAGGAGGGCTGCCTGTTCCCCAGCTCTCCCCTGGGGCCAGGGAGGTGCAGGGAACCCCAAAAATCATACTGTGTTATAGCCCTAAAATGCTGTATTTTTCCCTAAGGTTGAGACCATAGTAGACCAAGGAGGGATTTTAGGTTATAAAAGGGGAAAATTATGCAACTGCTGTCGTAGCACAGAGACCTTCAGACCAGGAAGGTTAGTTTGACAGTACTTTTAAAGAAACAACAGAAACCTCCAGCACTGAAGACAAGATGTTACTGAAGGGAAGGTGCTATCTGCTCAGACTGTCCCTGGGAGAAGAAGTCAGCAGAACAACCATAGCACAACAGGGAGGAGGAGTAACTGTAGGGGATGGCAGGAACACAAGTCCCAGGAGAACAGATAAAAAATAACTAGGTAGGGCTCAGAGAAAAAAAATTTTAAAGATCTCAAGTACATCTAGAAGCTTTGTATTAATGTATTTGCGCTAGTGTTAGTGTGACACACTATTCTGCTCTGCTTGCAGAAAGAAATTGCCTTGACTATGGCAGAACAGGAAAGGACAAATGTCATGCCTACCTACAAGCAAATGATCCATCTGTCAGATTATTTATCCCAGAATTTGTTATTACGGCAAATGACGATTTAATAATAGTAAACACAAACATGGAGAAAGGAAATTAACTGAAAAACGGCCTTTCACTTTAGTTTAGTTTTTGTCCCTGGTGAGGAAAACAGTCATTGAAGTCAGCTTTGGTGAGGTGTAATCCAGAGATAGACATGGTCGTGCCCAAGGGCTGTACCGAAAGAATATTTTATTACCAGTCAAAGTGAAAGGACATATGGACTAGGTGCAGCGCAGCCTCTCCCAGGTTTAGTTGTGTTCAATATTTTTATTCATGCCCCAGACGACAGAACAGAGAGGATATACAGATGGCAGCCAGCAGGGAAGGACTGTCAGGAGTTTGGAAGACAGGATTAGAATTCAAAATGATCTTGGCAAACCAGTGTTTTTAAGGTCTAACAGAAAAACATACCACTCTAGAAACAAGCTTACAGATTCTTCACACCAGAAGTAACTAGCTATATAGTGCAGAATGCAGAACAGCTGGCTGGCCAGAAGTTCTGCAGAAAACCATCTAGAGGTTGTAGTGGATGACAAGCTGAACAGCAATTTGTGCAAATTCTGCAACAACCCAATTTGTGTCGTTGCAGAAGAGGGTAGCACCAAACCAGTAACGTGTAAGCAGAACAGCAGCCTATGAGACACGTAACCAATTTTCAGATCTACAAAGTGACTGTGAATATCTGTGTGCAGTCTGGGACACTCTTCTCCAAGAAAGATGTGATTGAGTTGTATTAAGTCGAAAGAACAGCAAAAGGGCTAATCAGAGGTCTAGAAACACAACGCAGGAGAAAATTGAAATCATAGAGTTTCTTGAGAAGAGAGGACTTTCTGCCATGGTGCAAAGGGTGGCAAGAGACAAACGTAGACTAATGGAAGGCAGACTGAGTTCAGGAAACACTTTCCTAATGCTAAAGGGAGGTCACACAGGAACAACAGAACCATGGTATGTCCACCAGGGTAGGCTTTTGAAAGGCTTACTGGAGTATCTGAGGTGTAACTGAGACAGGCTGACAGCAGAGGAATGGTCCCAAAAGCCTATAAATGGGGTCAAATGGCTACGTCCCAACCCATTTCCCCAAGGTACACTCAAGCCAGAGTTTCTAAATCACAAAATTGCCTCTCAGCGCTTACCTCAGGACAGGAGAATTCTGCAGTGGAAGCACTCGAAACATAAACATTGCTTACAGTTTCTCACTATCTATCATCTCCTTCATCATACCGACTACCGGGAGACCCATCCTTTAACACCCAGCTCCCCTTCTGTGATACAGGGAGCTGGGGTCAGTTCTAGAGGGTCTGAGGAACTGCACAAGGACATTGTAAGCCTGGGAGGCATATTCAGTCGTCTACTGCCATAATCACTGGGCCAAGCTCATTGCATTAGGAATGGAGGGAAATAAGTCTTATTTGGCAAAAAACCATCTACCCCAAATTGACAAACAAGTCAGAATCAGAATAAAAAGAAGATGACTAATGAGATCTCTCTGCTAACCCTATACATTGTGGCCTATACTACAATACGTATACTGACTGGGCAAACAAAGTCTCTGGGAACCTATTTTCTTCAGAAACAAATAAATTTTCAGTCAAAAGACATTAAAGGCAAGCTTAGGGTACAAATATAACAACAACCTCCAAATAAACCAACCAAGGAGAAATTTGTGATTTTTGAAGGATTTTTCCATCTATTTCAAAGCAAAACAATGTTTTAACATCATTGTTCAGCCAATATTGTTAGTATATACTGGCTACTGTAAAGATTTAACTCACTCAAAAAAACTCCCCACATTAAAAAAATTGCAGAGAATCAACAGGTTAGAGTCTTGTGGGATTTAAAATGTGTGGTGTACAACCCGGTTATCAAAACTCATAAAGGAATAAGTGTGCTGTAAGACTTTTCAGGGGAGGTACAATACATTCTGCTCACACTCAAGAGCACAAGTGTTGCACAGCCAGCTGGGTTTTTAAATGCCTACCATTGTGGTTTGCTCCATCCATCAGTCAGTCAGCTCCCAGATAGAGTTTCTTGCAGCATTCATTTCTAGCCTTTAATGCTCATAAGAACCAATGAACTGTTGATTATGGGGGTACCTCAGACTGTCAGAGGGTTTCTTTTACCCTCATTCCATAGCTTAGATGTTCGGGGAAAATAAGCAAATAGAACAAACTGAGGAAACATCTAAAGACCAGAAAGGGGATATTTTCAACACAGACTCCTACACGGCCCTTTTGCAGAACTTGCAGGCATGTCTATTTGCATTTGGCAAGTGGGTAAATGAACAGAGAGATGATATTTTATACAGGCATTTACACTTACTTCTTTTTGGTACATAAAGAAGTTGCACAACCACGCAATTTTCCACACACAAAATGGATGCAACTGTAAATTCTTCAGGTGCACTTAAAAATGCTGTTAAAAACCTGCATATGACTCTTTCAACATGGAATTCACTGTTCTCACTTCCACTTCTTCCTTACCTCACATCTTTAGCCAGAAACATTAAAAATACAGAGAGATCATAGAGAAGCAGCAGTCTCAGCTCTGAATCTCTGTGTTTTTCTGAGTTTGAATAAAATATTTAATGTTACTTGAGCTGGCGAAAAAGATGGGGGGTTATGTGTGTCTTAGTAGAAATTAATGTTTTGGTTGGCTGGACGAGCTCAGGAAATTTCTGGAGTGAGCATGATGAGAGAGAATGTTTGGCAAGATGTTTTCCAACAGCTGGTACAGGTGAAGGATTAGGGGGAAAAATGCTTAAGAGCCTTTTCCCTGATTTTCTGCTTTGTACCCCTCTTAAACATCCAATCAATTTTAAAGTCTCATACAAATCTCCTGAAATCCATGGGTCTCTTTCCACTAGCTCAGTAAGATTTGAAATAAATGCTTCAAATGTTGTGCTGATTATTAAAAACATTTTGGCATTCCTCT
>NW_016690228.1:3376778-3378034 GCF_001604755.1 Lepidothrix coronata | reverse complement strand
CAGCTGTTTTGGGAAGAAGAAGAAGATAGTGGCCTCTCTATGCAGCTTGAGCTCAGAGAAACCACCCAGGTGACTCTACCCATGGTTAGGACCCAATGATGTGTCAGGATCCCGATATGGTGGGTGGTGGGGTAAGTTGTCCCAGTGGTTCCCTCCTTTCTGCATGAGTGAGGTGTGGGGGAAGAAAGGCCATGAAGGGCACAGACCTGCAAACTGCCTGATGGCAAAGGTGATATAGAGAGGGCAACAGGTTTGAATATGGTGTGCTGGGGTTTGTGGGACATAAAGGGTGAGGATGATCTTAGCCGGTGCCTTTGCCTAAGGCTCTTTGCTAAAGGCTGCATGATACAGTGAGAGAGCAGGATAAGGCTTTAAAATTCAGCATAAATTGTATACAGAGAGTCTCCAGCAATTGTTTTCTTCCCATTCCCTCAGCAATACAGCTCTACTGCACCATAAATGCACACATGCACACATACATGAGTATTTGGTATTCATAATATATAGATACTTCGGCAGAGTGAACATTTACTGACTCCAGAATAGCTTTTGTTTAGTTCATTATGAAAATCAGAATTAGTATAAATCTACACAAATTGAAACAGACTTTTGGCATGGCTCTGATGTTTGAATCAAGTTAATAAAAACAATGATATATAGTATTCGGGTATCATTTAATCTTAGGAATCCATAGTGAGCACCAAGACCAAAATAAACTCTTGCAACACATGTTTATTCACGTATTAAGATTCCCTGAGACTGTTCTACATTACTGACTTTCATATGCTTGGAAAATAAGAAGACTTTTTCATATTCATGCTCAGTGAGTGAAAACACATCACGCAGGAGACCATCTGCTTCTCTCTGGAATGTAGATCTTGACCTTAACACATTGGGCTGCATACAAACTGAGGGGAAAGATGTATTTGGGTCCTTCACCGCAATCTTAAGAGCATAGATAATTCAGGCAGCATTCAGGGGATGCAGTGTTAGTTCAGCTGCTACAGCAGCCAAAACTATGGGAGATGATTCAAGTTTTCATCTATCTGTTGTGGTACAAATATTCTACCACAATCCATATGCCACTTTACCCTAGCTCATTTTTACAGGGTCCCTGAGAAACAGAGTATTTTGCCACTGACTTCCCTGGGATCACGATTTAGCCTGAAGTAAGGAAAAGGAAAAAAAAAAAGGGAAAAGAAAAGAAAAGGGAAAAGAGGGAAAAGAAAAGGGAAAAGAAAAGGGAAAAGAAAAGG
>NW_016690228.1:3358245-3376398 GCF_001604755.1 Lepidothrix coronata | reverse complement strand
AAAGAAAAGAAAAGAAAAGAAAAGAAAAGAAAAGAAAAGAAAAGAAAAGAAAAGAAAAGAAAAAAGAAAAATAGAGGCAGCAAGTCCATCTGGAGAGTGGCAAGCTTCCCACTACCTCAATGCCCACAGTCAGCAACGCCAGAACAAAGGCAGGAGAGGGGAGAGCTATGGTTTGGGTATGCATAGCTTTTGTCCTCCTGAGGGCTCCCCAGGCTCCTTGGGGGATACAGCACTTGCTTGGGCAGCCTCTCTGGAGGAAGCCACTTTCTCTTCAGTATAAATCAAAAGCTGGAAGAGACAGTCCTGCAACATCTGTACTGCCAACTCCAAGCAGCTGCAGGATTAAGTTGCAAAAGAGTGGCTGGGTCAGGGTGGAGGAAGGAGCTGCTTTTAGCACATCTTGCAGCTTGGAGAGTCAAGGTGTTTTGGCTGGCAGGGTGGTGAAAGGAGGGGTAGCTTAAATGCTTTTAACATTTTCAAAAGCCCTATTATTTCCCAGGATGGAATCCTAAAAGGCCTTTTGAAACAGGTCCCTGACAGGTGCCTCTCTTAAGAGAACATGCCCTCTTCTTCCTGGGTTAAGACAATTGCAAAAGAACTTTTTAAGAGGCACTGGACACAATGAGAAGAAGAAAGTTGCCATGCCAGAGTGTACTCATGAAGGTTTTAAGGACATAGAGACCACAATGTGCAACACAAGCCCTGATAAACTGCAGGAAATTAATTCCTGACTCAGGGTTCAAAAGCTGAGGCTGAGCCAAAGCAGGGTTATCCTAGATGGGGTGATTCCAGCACTGGTACCTACACTGTAGATGGCCCAGGTAATAGCAGGAGGAGCAGAAGTGGTAGCATCATCTGCAGAAGCCCTCCAGGGACTTGAAGTATTTGGGTAGCAGTTCCCTGCTGCCACACCTTTGCTGTGTGGTTACTTAAATCAGGCTAAAATTAACGTGAGCAACTTGCACTTTGGCAGGGCAAGATTACTCCTCACGACTGTTGTGTCAGCATTGCTTCAGGTTTAGGCTGTCATTGGATTAACTGTCTCAGGGCCAAGATACACCTCACCTGCCTCGAAACCACTTCTTTGAGATCACCACAGTTTAGCATGATTGTGCAGGCAGTGCAGTGCAGTGCAGGATTAGAAGGGCTTTATGGGTGGAATAATATGGATGAGTAGACTGGTTGTTTTATCCTGACTCAGGGTAAAGGCCCAATCTAGTCCCAGAATAAAAATTAGGTGAATTCATCTACCAATGTCAGTGAGAAAACTGCTCATAACAACTTCCTGCTTGTACCTAGGAAAGACAATTAGTAAATCTACCAGGTGGTGGGTTTTGTTCCTTGTATATGTGCTCAAATGGACCTTGATGCTTACCCATAGTGTCATGATGCTTACCCATAGTGTCATGAAAAGTCCCGTAGTCCCACTTTCCAAGTGACACAAGAAAAATTATAACAGGAAAAGACCCCTCTCCTGGTCTCGAAAAGGAAGTCACAGATGCAGAGAGTGAACATTTTCTTGCATGAGCACTCAGAGCAGCACCTGGGGACCTAGAGAAGCACCTCCAGAGAGATAACCTTATAGATATTGATTGAAGACCCAAAAATATCTTCCAGTCTATATAAGAAACCCAAAGTGCTTCTATGAGAAGCGAAAAGGGAGCAAAACTATTGCCAGATAATAGTTAGGGTGAAAGACAGCTTTGTCATGATAAGAAAACAAAGGAGACAGATAAGCTGCAATGACAACACAGAGCCTTTGGAGAATAAAAATTGTAGATTGGAATATAAACAACCAAAAAGTCTGAGACTTTAGAAAACTCCTGTGTGAATGAGATGGAGAAGGCTGATGTCCCTGTGGGACACCACTAGAAATATTGTCATGAAAGCTGCAAGGCAGTAGAGCAACATTTGGAAGAAATCCATGTATAAAGAACAAGGGATGGCTTGATAAAGACCCTAGAAAGTCTTGGAAAACCACATGTGGGGAGGGTCACATACTTCTAGGCTCATAAGATGATATTTGTGGGGTGAAGGAGACAGAGCAGGAGCGTGCTTCTAAAAGCATCTGACCAAGGGGGTGGCATGGAGGACATCAGCCACAAGGAGCTCGGACATGGGAAAAAATGGAGTTTCTCCACATATCAAAGCATCTCCTTGTGGGAAAGAGGAGTGACATGGGAAGAGGCCTTGGCTCTGCTGCTACGCAACCTGCCACCCCTATGCTCGTACCCCAAGGTCTGAGGTGTTGCAGGACATGCCCATGCAGGTGCTCAGCTGCAAGTGCTGCAGCAGGATGGATCACTTTGCTGTCATCCCCAAAGGGACAGTGACAAGGGAGAAAGATTGATGAAAACTTTCCAACCCACAGAGCAGTTCTGAGGCAACTCCCAAAGTCATCCTAGTGGTAATCAGAATTAGGTCTCAGGAAGGGTCCAGAGCCAGGTTTTGATAACATCCTGTTGCTGTCACATTATTGAAAACAGGGGGGGATAAATTCAGTCAAAGACTTCATGAAATAGTTTTGTTGATTAGGTGGCTTGAATCAACTCCAGGAGAATGGCAAGTCATATGCCTGAATGTGCACAGAAGGGACGGAGAAAAGGCAGAACAGGCTGGAATATCTCCTTCTCCAGTGCAGTCTGCAGAGGCAGAGCCTGTCCATCTGGAGACACCCTTTACTGAGAAAACAGTAGCAGAGTCAAATCAGAGGACCAAATCTTGGCAAAGGTGGCCTGCTCATCAAATGCTCTCTCTGAAGTTATGTGGGCACATTAAAGATTTCAGCACTTAACTTGGGAACAGGACAGGGAATAAATATCCAGGGGCCCCAGGGGTATAGCCATGGGGTAGAACTGACCCAAATTTTCTTGTTATTTTTGTCGTTATTGTTTTTCTAATGGTTCCTATTGCAACATATGAAGTGCCTGTTCTTGTTCTAACAGCAAAACTGGCTTTTTTTGAAAACCCAGTCCCCCATGATTGTCAGGATTGAAAAGTTGTTGAATGGGTTAAAATCTGTGTTTTGACATTACAGATTTGGAACATTTTTGAGATGAAATTAACAAGAGTTGGCAGAGTATGGGAAGGAGAGAGGAGAAGAAATTAAAAGGTTACAAAAGCGTAGATATGAAACTGATGAAAGTTAACTATCGCAAATCACATTTGATAAAATGCAGAAGGTATTCTTGTTTGGTTTCTGATTTCATTTTGCATTTGAAGTTAGACTGAACTACTAAAAGTGTGTTTTTACTGCAGGAGGTAGGTCAAAGTGTGCAAAAGAATTCAAGAAATAGCCTTCAGATTATAAATACTGGCATCATCAGTCATTAGTTGTAGTGAGGTCTTCTCACTGCCTACTGTGCAAATTAATTCAGAGTAGATTTTGAACTTGAAAAGCAGGGCCTGCTCTATTCTAAAATGAAACACATAAACATTAAAGAAAATGACAAGGCTAAAATGATCTGTAGACAGCTCCCTGTGGCCACACCAATAGGAACATTCAGCAAAGAATTAGCTTAAAATTAACTCTAGTTTTCATTCAGAGCTGGCCTGGCTCAGAGTCCTTAGCCATCACACTCTGTGTCAGCTGCTGCAGGACCTGCTAAAACCTTGGTCTGGTATGTCAGCATCCTGCCCTGCAAAGCTTCTTTCTATGGAACAGGGAAGTTTTGTAAGAAGTCTTTGCAAAATATTTTAATAATGAAAACTTTAAAAATACACAGCTGTTTTGCAAAACCCTTATAACAAAGACTCCTTTTGAGATCAGCTCCACACAGGCTCTGTAGTGGATGTGCTACCATCAGTATCCTCAACAAAGACATTAGGGAGCCTGACGTTCCCTCTGTGCCTCCCTCATCCCATGGGTCCCTTGCCTGGACCTTGTTCCTTTCAGAAGCTGCTGCCTGCTCAAATCCCTGCTTCATCCCCTTTATTTGGGTGCCAGCAACTGCTTCCAGAGGTTAGGCACATTTGCCCCTTGGGATGACCTCCTCATAGGGCTACTTGTCCTGCCTTGCTGCTGCTGTGGCTCAAACAGGACAAGCTGGGGAATCATTTGGGGTGAAATTCAGCTCCAGCTGAACTGGGTAGTGCTGAGGAAAAGAAGTCTGTAAGACCTACTAACAGCTGAGCAACTGAGCTCCCACTGTGTTAATTCAGCCTTCCTCCACACATACCAACATATGTTTGCATGCTGAGAGCACTGTACAGGGTGCTGCTGTGCCTGAAACATGCATATTTGTGGCTGGCATCAAGCTGGACTCCTAGATCATTGTTACTGACAAGTGTTTAGTGGAATCCATTTTCCAAAGTTAATAGTTTATTGGGATTTAAATAGTTGCAGGGAGTTCATTGCTGTAAATAGGGTAGTGCCTGACTAGAAGATCTATTTATGGTGCTTTTATTACAGCAGGGAACAAGGGGATTCAGCTTTTCAGTGTTATAAGTATTTCCCTGATGTGGTCATTAAAAGAAATAACTCTAGATTCTCAAGTACTGATATCTGTACATAAGCTGTGTTTCCAGTAAATTTTAATGACAAAAAAAAGCCAGCCAAGGCAGTACATGATGGCTTTCATTCTCCTTGGGAAGCCAGGAGGAATTTCCCATTAGTTTGAGCAGGAGCTGGCTGCTCATATGCTGCTGTACCTCTTTGCCTTAGCACCACAGGTGAGTTAGGTGGGAATCAAACCTGTCAGGAAGGAGCAGGTGGGGAGGAACCAGCCTCTCCCAGACATGTGCAAGATAAAACTCTTATTTTGCTCTTCTGTGGTTCTTCTTCAGGGTCCTGAACACAAACAGGGTAAGAACAAAGTGTGGTTATATTTGTTTGAACTAAGGCCCTGTCTAGCTTAGTATCCCATCTCTGAAAATGGCCAGATGCACTCCTCAGGGGAGAGAACAGAGGAAGTATATACCATCCTCCCTTGAAAAACCCTGCCTGACTCAGCATTCTGCATCCAAGGGACTCCTGGTAGCCCCCAGCCAGGAGACCAGAGGACATTGTCTCACTGAACTTTGTGGTGGGTGCTGATTTGAGGAGCTGCTGGATGAGGCTTTCACGTGGGCTACACTGACCTATGCAATGCTGAGGTGAGAGCCAACTGGGTATTTTGGCAGGTTTTACTTAATTCATAACTCCTTTCACTTCCAGCACTTGAAGATATCAGTTTGAGCGATTATCTGATCCCTCATCAAGCAAGATGTTCCTTTGTTCAAACCACGAAGGCTGCCTACAGCTCAGGTGGGTTTCTGAGGTTGAAATGGCTAATTTGGGCACATTGTAGCATCCAGAAAGCAGCCTGAAAGGGGTACACAGGGACCTAAGTGTGACCTGCACCCTTGAGGGTGCTCCAGGTGTTGAGGTAATGCCCAGTCCACCAGACCCCCAGGCCAGCAGGACTGTGATGGCTGAAAGCCAGCACTTTGGAGGACTTTACTTCTCACAAGCACTAGTTCCAAACCAACCTACAAGGAGTCAGCAGTGGGCTGACATTCACCCATGCTGCTGGTTTTTTCATAGACAAAGGACTGGAAGAGGCTTCATCTGATCCACTGCACTGCTCCAGCAATAAGAAGTATATAACCCCTGACAGATGTTATTCTCACCTGCTCTGGAAGGCAAGCAGAGTGCCACAGCCTCCCTAAGCAGACTGTGTTTCATCACCCTCAAAGCTGGGAATTTGTTTTGTAACATGGAACCTGAATATTCCTTGCTGCAAATTAAGTTAAATTCCTGTTGACCTTTTTCTGACAGTCTCAGGGAAGCAGTTTAATCACTGTTCTCTTTGTTGAAGTCTTTGGATTCTGGAAAATGTATCATGTCCCCCTTTGTCTCTTCTCCAGAAAAACAACCCCCATTCTCTCAACCTTTCCTTGTAGGTTATGTTTTCTAAACCTCTTCTTGCCGTGTTTTGGGTGCCTGCTTATTAAAATAGAAGCTTAACTTCACAAAGGTTGCTGTGTTACTTGGCACAGCAGAAAATAATAACAAACACTACACTGCCACTAGAAAATCCATTATAAGATCACAGAGTAAAGGGATAGGATCTCGAGATATCATACAGGCTGTTGCCTTGCACTGGGGCCAGTTCTAGTGAAACAAGAAATTCCCATAAGATTTGTCAGGTCAATGAAGACAACTTTCAGTGATGGCACTTCTCCACTTTCCTGGCAGTCTACCCCATGGATCTTATTGTTCTTATATGAATCCATTGTATGTTGTTACAGACATAAAGATTAAACTTCTTAAAGAAGATTTTTAAAATCATATATGACTATTTAGCTCTAAATCAGAAAATTGTTTCAGGGAAGAGGGGCATAAAAAGGATGGATTTATCATCTGCGGAGATGAAGGCTTTTTTAATTTTTATTTTTTTCCCTGTTCCTGTAATTGGCTGCTTCTTTCTTTTATCTTTAAAGCATTCAACTACAGCAAATGCATGAAATAGAGATGAGATAAAAAGATAACATATTTTAAGACCTGGCCTCTAGAAACCTTGATACAAAACTCACACTTGGCACTTTCCTGGCAGAATTTCAGGTACAGAGTAATTTTTCATGCTGGAGGTGGCAAAATGGCAAAAAAAAAAAAAAGAGTTTCCTGGCAAAGGGCAAATTCTCCCCATCCTTAGGTCTCATTTGGTTCTAGGCTGATTTCACCTAAAACCAGATGAAACAAATAAGCCCATGGCAGGTTTCTGAAGACTTCAGGCTCAGAATACCTTTTGGAGGTTCCAACAGGAGCTGGCTGAAAGTTTCACATGGGCTCAAAATGTTCCCTTGAAGATGTTATTTTATACCACTGTTTTACATTCAAGGAACAACCCTGTGCACAAGTTCATGTAAGTGGACCCTCCATCCCAGATAGGGTCCTGCCTAAACCACTTCTGCATACCCTGTATTTATCACAGGGTCTCAGGCCGGCAGATACCACCTGACCCAATGCAGTCAGGGTGGAAGAGTTATTCTACAGGCATTGGCACTGGAGTGCATCATGCAAGCCCTGAAAGCAGCAATGTGGACCATGCATGTTGGGTTCCTCTGGCTCCTGCTCAACTATTTCACTGTTACCACTGCTCATAAACAGAAATGTTTCACTCCACAGGATTTCCTTGCATGGATCCTGATGTCATCTCTCTCCCCTGCATAGAGGCAAGAAGTTTTTACCAGGAAAATCAATGCAGGAACATAGAAAAAGAGGAGTGATACCCTTTTGCTTTAACCAAATGGGTCCTTCAAAAGCTGGAGCTAATGAAGACCCACTTAACAAGTCTTCTTAGAGCTCTGATAAACAAAATGTTTCCAACTGGAATTTTCAAAGCTGAACATAATAATATGAAGAGGGAATAAGAGCTTCCCCTTGTCAACTGGCTACTAACAAAAGAAAAATATGAGGAGCGAATATTTAGGAAAAAAAGACCAACAGTGCTGTAATATAATTAAAACCATTAAAAATGCTGTACTCTGGTTTTGCTCCCTGAAGCACTGCTATTTTTCCTTTTTAGGCTGTCACCACATTTTGATACCATAAGGAATAAACTAAATCAAGACAAACCTCCATTTCAAAGTTGGAGGATTTGCTAGAAGCAGTAACTTAAACTTCAGTAACTAGCAGATGATGCTCATTCAACTGCAGTCATCAACATCTCTCATTTTATTTGTTGACAGTAGATATTCCTCAGGTATATTAGCAGTGCTGAAGGGAAAGAAAGACAAATGCAGAGACAAGGCCAAGAGAAAGCACCCACAGAAAACCTGCAATTTTAGAAAATCAGAAAGGGCCCCATTCAGCAAAGGCTGAACCACATCTAGAATGATTCATATCATATGTGTAACTTAGGAGTATGCAACACTGGAGTTTTTTTTAATTTGGCAGCCCTTCAGACAGAGGTAAGGCAACTTTCCTGTCCCTTGCTATCACATACCAAAGTTTTTCTGACGCCATGGGGGTGATGTAATTCTGACACATGAGCAGAGATTCCACTTGCGAGCAAACTGCACAGGGCCACCCTTCCATTAGAGACATAAAACTATGAACAAAGGGATTGTGCAACTGAGCCACCTCATGCATTTACCTCTTTTACTTTTCTGCTTGAGGAAAAATGTAGTCTACTGGCATTGGGAATGGGACTGGAGGGCAATGCACAAAGCAAGGAATATTCACAAAAATTATTGCAGTGAATGTACAGTCATAAAATTTTAAGCAATAAACCATGAAAAAGAAAAAAGAAAATGGAAAATGTATTAACTTGCGTTCCTGGTTAGTTGAGCAAAATTGTCAGTTATAATTTTTGAACCTTATGAAAAAGCAGATTATTTAGGAAAGTCAGTAAACCTCTTCCCCACCAGCTTCTAAAAACTCAAAAAGCAAATAGAGAAAGATGACTACAAACTAATAGAAGATTTCTCATTGACCTTGTCACACTACACAGTGACCCAGACAAGCAATACTGGACATCCCAATGGTTATCTTCCAAAGGCAAACAGGACTGTTACTTGCACCACTCTGCAGGGTCTCTTGGCATTGTAGAGCTGGAAACGGATGCATCAGATCCTGCAAAAACACTTTTTAAGATCTGAAGATACAGACTTCCCTTTCTCATGCTACACCCTCATGAAAGAGAAGATGCAAAGAAATACAGGAAATACGTGGTGGACAACTCTTTCAATGATAGCAGGATAGGGGCCATATTATTGACACAACTGTATAGTCCCAATATATTCAGTGTATTGTTAGGAGAAAAAAGAATAGTTGCAAAAAAATCTTCTCAGTGTGGCCAGTTGCCATACATTGGCTACGTTTTGGCAGAATATGCTGCAGATTTGTTTTTTGCAGAGAAGCTTTATAGAGCTGGTGGTAGTGTGATAGAATAACAAAACAGAAATGAATGTTGCTGTTCAGGGGGAATATAGTTCCCAAAATGTTGTTTCCACAATTTTTTACCTTATGAGCCAAACCCAAATTGTTTACCATAAGGCCTTGTTACATTGTGCCCTAATATTACTCAGTTTGTTCCAGCAAATCATTGGTAGAAGAGACACATTGTTGATCCAAGGGCTTCACACAGATTCCAAGCTGACAATATGAAGACAAGTTTTCAACTAATACAAATGATCCCTGGCACCAGCCTAGCAGACAAACACAACACACACACTCATTTGGAGATTCACAAACCTGCCCACTGAATCCTCAGAGGCCAGATTTGTTCCCTGCTATGTCGTGTTGAATCATTTTGGCTCCATCCAAGTACTTGCACGTAAGATTTCCAGAGGAAACATCCTCCTTTGCTTTTTTTGTTTCCTGCCACCCTGTTTTCAGTTATATCTGGACCTTTCAGCTGAGGACAAGAATATTCCATCAGTACGACAGGATCCTTTGCCTGACATTGCCAAGTCAAATAGGAAAATGTCCGGAGAAGGCACCCAATAGGATCTGAAATTGAATCCTTAAAGTTGCCTTCTCTGGCCCAGTGCTAGATAGGAACCATAGCCACTACTTTTTCCATGGGAATAAATCTCCAAACGGTGGTAGGAAAGACAGGCCCAGTGATTTTGTCTCAGGGGAAGAAGGTACTAAAGAGAGTTTGTGGTAAATAGTCTAGCAGAGCACTTTGTGTCTCTCCTGACTGCAGATGAAATGATGGGGCCAGATGTGTCTCATGGGCCACTGACTAGAGAAAACCGGTTGTGAACCTTGCTTGGAACAACATGAAAGAAGCTTAAGGTTACAGAGTACCAAAGCTGCCAATAGATGAGACTGTTTGATGTTTTTTGTGAACAGAAAAAAGGACAGAAACATTTTTAATTTTGCATTAACATTTTATGTTGTGTGGTTTTTTTCCAACTGACTCCATGATTGTTGATATTAATTAAAGTGAATGGTAGATTATTTTCTAAAGGCTATAATTTAAACCAGTAGTTGAATATAGACTAGAGTGTAACATTCTTCAGCTCAAACCACAAGGTATGCAAGCTGGGAATGAACTCTATTTCTTTCCTGTTGAAGGACAGATATTTTTTTATTATTTCTAATGCTAGCAAAGAAAGTAAGATTCCCATTTTTCCTTCGTTTTCTCTGTACACTTAATTGCTGTTTTCTACCAAGCTGTCAAGCTGCTTTTAAAATCCATTCTTTTTCATAGAAATATTATCCTCCTTTTATTAGTTTGAGTTGATAAATGAAGCAAGAGCCTTTGAGGGTACTGTGTACTGTCAACGGAATATGTCTTTCAGATGCATCCACTGCAATAGAGCTGAAAAAATATATATCATGAAACACTTAATAAAAAAGATACTCAGATTTGTCTTTTACAAGATCATGGGACTTGAGTCTATCTCCAGGGAGAAGTTCTAACATGAGAAAGAAAAAACATAGTTCAAAAGCCCATGTTTTCAATTTGTGGCCACATGGTTTAAATTATCCCTGTATTTATTAAGGGTACTAAATGGGCAGCTTGACTTAGGGGAAAGGGTCATTCAAGTTGAGAATAGTCATGTTTAATCCCTCAGCTAGCTGCAGGTTAATTGTACTTTGAGATGCTGAATATTCTTTACGGAGTATGTGTTAAAATACCACAAGAGACACAGCTGGAGGGTTTTTGCCATTTATTGTCGGTTTGGGCTTTTTTTTACTTCTATATATCTGCATTGTAAACAACAGAAAATTTTTAAACACCTTGTGTGGAAGCACAGCAATCCTATATGCCATGCAAAACCTATCATATCACCACCCCTTGTATTTCAGTTTCTCGTGTGTGTGAGCTCTGTGTTTTGTGGTCAGCTCTTGATTTCCTTGATATACGGTATTGTAGATTTTCCTGTAATCAGAACCACAAAAAGAGAGTAGTGTAAGATGTCTTTTCCACTTTGTGCTGAGGCCTTGAGATAGTAGGTTTCTGGATATTGCATGTACTTGTTTGTGAACTTGCTTCCTCAGCATTTCAAGAGGGAGAAAAGAAAATTAACCAAAATCCAAAAAGAGGAAATTAGGGCAAACAAAAGAGCATTTCCAAAAGGACAGGCAATATGAATTTTAAAGCTTAAAGCCCCTAAGACATCCATTGACATGAAAACAAGTAGCTGTTGATTATCTAGGCAGTTTATCCAAATGTCACCATCCTTTTACTTTGGCAGTACATCTACAGATATGCTCTGGTAGAAATTTAAAATACATTTCTTGTTCTATCTGTCTGTTAATTCAACTAAGTAATTGCCTGGATTTTGTTCATGCGATGCAAATAGATAGTTGCAAACATCCAAAAGACCCACTGTGTTTGATGCAAACCTGAGACATCTTGTTTGTGTTCTTCAGTTGTTCTGAAGCTAAAGCTGTGGAAACTCGGATGGCCTAGGCAATCACAACCAGCTTCAGTGTTTGAATGTTTTCAAGGAGAAAAAAAAAAGGCAACAACCAGAACACAGAGGATTTCTGAGCAAAGTCATGTCTAAAGTCACTTTTGAATTCAAAAAAATATTTGTGGGGAAGCTGCTTTCCCTATTCTCCTAGCACTCATAATTTAATTATAGTAGCCGCCAGGCATCTTTAACTTTTGTGACCAGAAGATCACTCTGGGTCTCAGTGACCTTGACTGTTGTAATAGGGTAATATTTTTACAAGGATGAAGTGTTCTTGAGTACATTTCTCTAACGTACTGGTGTTTGCAGGCATTTCTCAGCAGATCTGACCTGAAGTGCAAACATAGTTCTTTAGTTTCACCTAGAGGTTTATTGACAAACTCCAGAAAAATCATGTTCCCTTCCACTTGCTGAAACTCACCCTTTGTGAGATGAAAAGTTGCTGATGTTCTTCCTATGAGCCCTCCATTATCAGTGGGAATCTGAACCAAAAGTCTAAGCCCTTGAGACTTTGAAAATCATACAGTGGCCACACATCTGAACATGAAGAGAAACATGAAGGCAATCAAAAGAGCGAGGGGAAAAACACATAAGAACACAATTCAAGATATTTCAGTGTAATGTTACATTTAAAATTGCTCCTAAAGTTCATTGCAGACATTTGTTGACAGAGTTCAATGAAGAAACCCAGGCAGGTGGGAATTAGTGTTTTTAAAATTCCGCTCTTTCACTAACACTTTAAGCAATAGTTGTGAAATGCAGGAATTAAATCATCAGCTTGAGAAAGATGCAGTCACCAAAATATGTCCATTTTTTTATTGGTGAATAGTCTTCTACTCCACACTCATGCAGTGTCAGTTTTGCCTAGTTCTTCTAAAAATATCGCAACCTGTTTTATCAAACTAAAGAATTCTTATGTTAGAAGACCTTGAGCTTATGATCTATAGCTCATTTTTCCACTTTGAGTCATGCAAATGCAAAGCCTTGCCTTTATTATAGAATCAGAGAATCATAGAATGGTTTGGATTGGAAAGGACCTTAAAGATCATCTAGTTTCAACCCGTTTGCCATAAGCAGGGACACCTTCCACTAGACCAGGTTGCTCATGGCCTTCAACACTTCTAGGGATGAGGCATTCACCACTTACTTAGGCAAACTATTCTCCAGTGCATCACTGCCCTTATAGTGAAGAATTTCTTCCTAATATCTAACCTAAACCTACTCTCTTTCAGTTTAAAGCCATTCCTCCTTTTCCTATGACTACATGTCCTTGTAAAAAGTCCCTCTCCAACCCTCTTCTAGCCTTCCTTTGGTACTGGAAGACTGCTCTAAGGTCTCCCTGAATCCTTCTCTTCTCTAGGCTAAACAACCCTAAGTGTCTCAGCCTATCTTGATAGGACAGATGCTCTAGCTCTCTGATCATCTTTGTGGACCTCCTCTGGAGTTGTTCCAAGAGGTCCATGTCCTTCTTATATTGGGGGCCCCAGAGCTGGATGCAGCACTCCAGGTGGGGTCTCACTAAAGTGGAGTAAAAGGCGAGAATCACCTTCTTCAATTTGCTGGTCATGCTGCTCTTGATGCAGCCCAGGATACAGTTGGCTTTCTGGACTGCAGGTGCTCATTGTTGGGTCATGTGGAGTTTCTTGACCACTAACAGCTCAAAGTCCTTCTTCTCAGGGCTTTTCTCAATCCATTCTCCACCCAGACTGTATTTGTGCTTGAGATTTCTCCAACCCACATGCAGGACCTTGTACTTGGCCTTGTTGAACTTCATGAGATTCATACAGGCTTCACTTCTCAAGCCTGTCAAGGCCCCTCTGGATGGCATTCCTTCCCTCCAGCATGTCAGTCACACCAGACCACACAGCTTGATGTCATCAGTAAACTTGCTCAGGGTAAACTTAATCCCACTGGCCATGTCACCGACAAAGATGTTAAACAGTGTGTGTTCTAATACTGATCCCTGAGGAATGCCACTTGTCACTGGTCTCTGCTTGGACATCAAGCCATTGACTGCAACTCTTAGACTATGACCATCCAGCCAATTCCTTATCCACTGAGTGGTCCATCCATCCAACCTATGCCTCTCCAATTTACAGACAATGTTGTCATGTGGGACAGTGTCTATTGCTTTGCACAAGTCCAGGTAGATGACATCACTTTCTCTTCTTGAACCAGTCCTATTAGGGCTTTAGTTTTCCTGGCATGACTTCTGTTTGCTCAGACAATTTCTCTGTATTCCCCCCAGGCTACCCCTATTTCATTCCATTCTCTGTAGGCTTTCTTTTTGTGTGTGAATTTGTCCAGGAACTCCTTGTTCATCCATGCAGACCTCCTGGTGTTCCTGTCTGACTTGCTCTTTGTTGGGATACATCACTCCTGACCTTGGATGAGGTGATCCTTGAATATCAGTCACCTTTCTTGGGCCCCAATTCCCTCCAGGCATGACTCCATGGTACTCTTCCAAGCAGTTCCCTAAAGAGGTCGAAGTCTGCTTTCCCGAAGCCCAGAGTTGTGAGAATGCTGTGCACTCTCCTCACTGCCCTAATGATCTTGAACTCCACCAGTTCATGGCCACTACAGCCAAGGTTGCCCTTGAGCATCGCATTCCCCACCAGCCCCTCTTGTTGGCTAGAACGAGGTTCAGCGTAGCATCTCTCTTTGTTGGTTCCTCTATCGCTTGAAAAGAAAGTTATCATCAATGCGTTCCAGGAACCTCCTGGATTTCTTATGCCTTGATGTGTTGTCCCTCCAACAGTTATCTGGGTAGTAACATTTACAGGGTCTTGTAAATGTGAGACTGCTCCTATCTGTCTATAGAGGGACTCAGCCACTCAATTTTTCTGGTCAGGTGGCCTGTAGCAGACCCCTACCACAATGTGACCTCTGCCCTCCCTTTAATTCTAGCCCATAAACTCTCAGTTGGCTCTTCATCCTTCCCCAGGAAGAACTTCATGCACTCTAGCTGGTTATTGGCATAGAGGGGAACATACCCTCCTCATCTCTCCTGCCTGTACTTTAAATCATATTGATCTAAGTAGTCTATAAAATTTTCAGAGAAACTTAAGAAGGCATTCTGAACACATTCATCTCATTCAGAGAAATTATGTACAGTTTACTTTTCTAAATGTCATATTTTGACTAAGTACAGTTAACCTTTCTCTGCTGAAAACTATCATGTTACTCCTTGGAAATTGTGGTAGTATAATAAACAAGCATAAAAGATGCAGGACTAAGGAAAAAAGATAATATCATACATTCTTGCATGGTTAAGGTTATTTTATTGGAGAAGGGAAAAAATAAGCCCCAAATACTGAAAATCTAACAAAGACAAGAAAAAGGTCTCAGAAAATATTTCAGCTATTTTTTTCGAACCTCTGTATTTGAACAGGTCAAATACTGACACATATATCTGTGGGCTCTAATGAAATGGAACAAGAACTCCAGATCAGTTTAGCCTTTATATCTAAATCAAAGGCAGATTGTTTAATAACACACAAAAAGTCTTGACTATCTGAAGTGCTCACAATGTGCTTATTGGTCTTCAGAACCTTTGCACCTAAACCACAAATTCAGTCAGGTTCAGTTTCATAATGTACAAAAATTTTCACTGAAGAAGGCTTCATTAGCTAATACTAGCTGATATGGAATAAACACAGGCTTGATCTGCTTTTTTTTGCCCTATATGCTAAGGACTTCTGCCACCAGTCTTACTTTTCCTGAGAAAAGATAGACAATTATTTTTTTAAATCAAAGGGAGTGCTTTCACTCAAATGGTGTCCCAGCACAACCATCTTGTTCAAAAGGGTTATCTGACTGCTATGACTAGACAACAACCATAAAAACTACTGTCAGGTAACAGCAGTCCAGAAAAACTTTAGTGCTCTGGATTAGTTTTGCTGCATAGCTTTATGAATCTGAAATTAAAACTAGGAGATTTCACTATGAGCAAAATCTGGAGTGTTAATGGTACACTTGCAACATCCATCTACTCAGAAAGTTTCAGGTACCTCTGGCAAGAGATAAATGTTTACCTCTTCAGCAACGAAACTTGTCACCATGCTCAGAGCTTGACTTCGAATTCCTTGAGTCACATCTCATGAAGATTTCAGAATGTCTGAATATTCCCTCGGGCTCCTAGGTAATTATGATCCCATATTTAGTGTGTCAACTAAAGCCAAAGTCATTAGTTTAATTTACATGCTGTGTTACTAATTCAACTATATAGGTACCCCAAATTCCATATAAGCTTCTATTTAAAGTAGACGAGATTACCTTGACTTCCCTGTCCAAGCCTAGACATGGGGTCAAACCAGCCCCATCACAGTCTTGTAAAGGTATAGACCCTCCGGGCGATAAGAAAGCTAATAAGACTAAAATTTTTAATACAGGAAGAATCTTCTATTCTTCTTCCTTTATCTTCAGGTGGTTTCCGTGTGATTGACAACAATGCTCATTCTACCATGCTGAGTTGCAGCATCTTTTAGCAAAATAGGTAAATATGCAAGGTCAAAGTTCAGCATTTGAAGGGCTACACAGCCTATTTCCTGCAATGGTCATGAGAATAGGGGATGACCAGGAGGAATGAAAGAGTTATCCCAAGTACAGAGGTACCGAGCACAGACGCAGCACAACCAAGGATGGATCATGGATCAATAGGCTGAGGCCAGTTGTGTGAGGTTCAACAAGGCAAAGTGGTGGGTCCTGCACCTGGATCACAACAACCCCAGGCAGCACTACAGGCTGGCGGCAGAGCGGCTGGAAAGTTGCCCAGTGGAAAATGACCTGGAGGTGCTGGTCAACAGCAGCTGAACATGAGCCAGCAGTGTGCCCAGGTGGCCAAGAAGGCCAATGACATCCTGGCCTGTACCAAAAATAGTGTGACCAGCAGGACCAGGGTGGTGAGTATCCTGTACTCAGCACTGGTGAGGCCGCAGCTCAAGTCCTGTGTCAAGTTCTGGGCACCTTACTATAAGAAAGACATTAGAGTGCTGAAGCATGTCGAGAGCTGTTGAAGGGTTGGGAGCACAAGTCCCATGAGGAGCAGCTGAGAGAGCTGGGGTTGTTTAGCCTAGAGAAAAGGAGGCTCGGGGGGACCCTGTTGCTCTCTACAGCTACCTGAAAGGAGGTTGTAATGAGGTGGAGGTCGGTCTCTTCTCTCAAGTAACAAGTGGTAGGACAAGAGGAAATTGCCTGAAATTGCACCAGGGGAGGTTTAGATTGGATATCAGGAAAAAAAATTCCCCCAAAGATTTGTCAAACATTGGCATAGGCTGCTCAGAGAAGGAATAGAGTCACCATCCCTGGAGGGATTGAGAAGGTGTGTAGACGAGGCACGTGGGGACAAGGTTTAGTGGTGGACTTAGCAGTGTTAGGTTAGTGGTTGTACTCGATGATCTTTTCCAACCCAAACGATTCTTTGTTTTTATGGTTTATTTTTCTGCCAACAGCAACATTAAGGATGGATTTGCTGACTTTAAAAGACTCCAAGCAGCAGTGTGTTTGCTGTCTCATCCAATATTTTAGTCCTGTGTTTGATTACCTTCACTACAGAGAGAACATAGTAAGTATGCTACAGGGATATTACAGATTTAAGAAATCACCATTAAAAACATTGTTCCTTTTCTACACCAGATTTTATTTTAAATTTAATTCTTCATTTTGTTTCTCTCTGCATTTCTGTAGGTTTAAAAAAACAGAACAATCAGTTTAACCACCGACTTGGAATAATTTAGATTGGATCGCTGAAGGTCATCAAGCCCAATCTGCTCAAAACAGATCCAACTGGGTCAGATTGCTCAGTGCAGTCAGGCTTTGAACACCTTCAATAACAGAGATATCAAAACCTCTTAGGACAACCTGTGCCAATATTTTGCCACCTTTCTGAGGAAAATCTTTCCTGATAACCATCAGAACTTAACTGCAATTTCTATCTGCTGCCTATTATTCTATCAGTGTACACGTGTGTGAGCAATATAAACCTGTTTTCTCTATCTCCTCGCATTAGCTAATGAGTAGCGGGACCAACAGCATATCTCAATTAATTGGCTTGTGGATCCACAGGTCTTGCCAGTCTTCAGAAACTTGCTGGATTGCCTATGCCCTGCCACATTGCTCATTCAGTTGGTTAAAGTCACCCATGAGAATCAGGGGCTGCAACCAGCTTCTTCTACCAACTTCTCACAGACAGGTAAAACAAAATCGAAAAATCCCAGCAAAACAGAGATCACAGTTGATGGGTTTTATGAGCACTGACCAATTTTTTAAAATCGGAACATTTTAACCCATAACATTTTAGCAAACATTTATTGTTCTCTGTTCCTTTGTTAATCTACAGATAATAAAATGACAGTGAATGTATATCAAAAGTTCAGAAGTCACTCATTCTCACAGTTATGCTAGAAATTAATAATAATGTTTCCATTATCTCCACAGGTAATAAATTTACATGTCCATGGCATAAGTGTTTAGTATTAGCAAATTGCTTATATCTCTCTTTGTTACAGCAAACAAAATTCCTATCCCCCAACCCAGAATTTCAATGGAGACAGATAAAGTATTTATCCCCCTTTCTCCCTTTTTTGTATCAGCATTCATAATTTTATCACGGGTGTCTAGCAGTCAACTTTTACCTCACAGAAAACTGTTTTGGCTTTTAACAGACCTAAGAAAATAGGTCCGAATCACGGGTCATTTACCGCCACCACCTGCGTCTCCTAGAACGCTTCCATCAACGGTGCCTCTGTACAATCCTAAACATCCACTGGTCAGATTATGTGACCAATACATCTGTTT
>NW_016690228.1:3341155-3356912 GCF_001604755.1 Lepidothrix coronata | reverse complement strand
TGTCTTTTGCTTTAAGTAACTGTGAAAACTGGGCTTTAAGCAACCTTAAAGATATATCTAGAGACTAGAAAGAACTGGAGTAGATAGGCACATTAAGTAGAGACCCCTGGACACAGCATAACACTCACCTCTTTAGCAGAATGAGGTCCAGATGCAACTTAGCTCAGTAACCTGGACACTGCACAGGAGACAGTAAGTGTCAACACTGTGACCTTATTAGTTTGGGCCCAGACAAACATGGCTAAATTGCATCTGGGCAATTTACTTCCCTTCTTCCCCCAGCACACATCCAGCCATCTCAGGTGTTTCTGTACCCACCATCACCCAACTTTCCCAGCATTAAAAACTCCAGAGTTAATGTGGAAGAGTGAGCTCAAATATCTCTGCATGTGTCAGTGTGGTCAAGATCAAAATCTTCCCCCAGTCTTCTGGTTTTCTCCTTACGGTTTTCATCCAAACCCTTGGCTTTCTGGAGCAGAGGCAGGGCATGGCCAAAGACTGAACCAGGAGGGAGAAAAGCTGACTGCACTGGCTGTCTCATCTTCCTTCTTCTTTTTACCATTCAGTATAGGCACTGTTTTAAATTATACAAAAATAGCCTGTAAAGCTCTCATCAATCTCACTTGTTCAAATGCAGCTTTTCCACATTAATCATTTACTGTGACACAAGTAAACAATGCCACATGTGTCCACCGCAATGCTGCTCTTACATTACTCATTTAGCCCAAGGTGCACTAGTTCTGCATGGAGCCTTACTCCCTCTTTTCTCTCTTTAAAAAATTATGTGAAAAAGAAATCATACAACCACTTTTTCATTTAACAGTCAAAGACAGGAATATTCAGGGACCAGTTGTTTGTAGGCTACCCCTGCCGAGGAAAGGAAATTGTTGCATTTCAGCCTTCCTGCACTCATCCTTCCTTTCTCTTTCTTCTCATAAAGACACCTGAAGTAGCTCTAGACACTCCTGATCAAATATTGGAAACAAGGCAGCTTCATTGTCACAGTGTGCCACAAAATCTAACTTCACTTGCCTCTGAGCAGTCGTATGACTATACTTCTTGGTAGCTCAAACCAGCTTGCTGTCTGCATCCAAAGTCTTTTTCTTTTTTTTTTTTTTCCACTCAGTGTAACTTTTTGGTGTCAGAGAGGGGAGCATCAAGGAGCTGTTCAAGAAAACCTACTTCCCACTTTTACACTTACTGAGTTATGCTAAAAAGTTGTGGACAGGTTTTAACTGTCTGTTCATGGCATTGTGTTGTGCCATTTTGATACACTTCATACTATTTTTAGTTTTCAAAATATATTTCAGAGTAGAAAGATCTTCAAAAGTGGGAGGCTGAATTTCAAATTCACAAACATGCAGTCATGGGGTGTAAATCAGACTCTATCCCTACAGAAAAAAAAAAAAAAGAGGCATAAAAACACTCCCCATCGCTGCCAGCTCTCCTGATTCATCCAGCGTTTCACAAACGTAAAGCCGGTATTTGAGTCTCAGCTTGGAACGAAGACACTGAACACAAACCTCAACTTTCATTCCTGCAGGAGAAGTTTCCATCCCTCCCGTTTGCAGAGGAAAGTTTGAAAACATGACCTGACTGGGCTTGAGCAAGCTATTGGGGAGGGAGAAGGAGCTGACTCATGACTTTTGCTACCCAGGGATTGCAGTGCTGGGACACTGGCCAGATAGGAGCAGAATTTGAGACTTTGAAGCCTCATTCATTATTACCACTGTGCTGTTGCTCTGGAAGATGCCACTCTTTGCTGGAATGGAGGCCAAAACAAAATGTTTTGGTTTTGAGGAGAGGTATCAGTCAGGTGTCCTCCCTCCTCCTTAACAAACTTACCTTGGAGAAATCTGCATTCAGTGCAACACATACAGAAGATCCCCAGTGCCTCATTCCTCGTGGTAAATGACATTAAGCAGTATTCCACCACCACATTTGCCCACATGTCAGCACCTTCACAAATGCTGCATCCTTCTTCCCATCGCATTCAGCAGGGTCACCCTCCTAAGGCAAGAATGTTAACTGTAGTAACCTCAGTATCATCGTTGCTCACTAACTTTCTCCATCAATGGTCCCTATCAAAATAACCCAAATGGGCCCATATATCTGTGTTGGCTACCTTTACACAGAGTTCAACCTCTTGACAAAGCTCATGTTAAAAAAACAATCAACCAACCAACCAAACAAACAAAAAAGTGCCCTAGTTTTATGAGAACTTCCTAATTAGAGAGAATCAAAACATTAAAAATGTGATACTAAAAAAGGATGATTAGATAGGTGTGATGGTATGTGGCAGCGATGTGTAATGGAATATCATCTGAGCCCCTCTACCCTCATGACTAGGTGGGAAAAAGCAGAGAGAGAGGGGACAGTAGTGTCAGCTTTATTTCAGATGATGAAGAAAAGAAAAAAATTGAAATGTTGCCAACACAAAAGACTGGATTTCCAGGAGGATTCATCGCTGTCTCAACTCCACTCCTTCTGAAACTGAGAAGAAGTTCATTGCCCAAATTAACATGTGCAGAATTAGATCAATGGAGAACACCTGTAAAAGTGTCAAGAATCAAGTATATTCTGTTTCTTTAAATATTTAAACCAGCAGTAAAATAATCTTGAGCTAAGAAAAACTCTGACTAGCTAGAAAAAATGAAACTTACATTTAAACTCTGTATTCTGTGATTGCAAGAGGAAGATGTAAGCAGGAATGGGTGAGCAGCAAGAAGTGATGCAAGAGGACTAGCTGACAGCTGACCATTTTACTAAAGTTCCAGCTGAACAAAGCATGAGGGTTGCCACTACTCCTACAAAACACTCTGTACCCTGAGTTCTGGCTACATGCTGGGTGTTGAGCTACTTGTTGAGGGATTGAGACTTGTTTCGACAAGTAGAGGTGTTGTACATGCCCAGGATCTGGATTTCTCCTCACAAATTCCATACAGCTAAGCAGCTGTCTGGAAATCAGCTTAGGATGAGAAACAGAAGTGAGAAAGGGCAGGAAGAAGAGAAGTAATTTTTGTGTGTGTGTTTCTGTGTGTTGGGATTTTTTTTTTAAGGATTGCATTATTTTTCTGGCATTTCATTTCTCACTGTTGTCCTGACCTTTGGGTGTGGTGGGCTCTGAGATTTGCCCTGTGTGCCTTTAGAAACGCTATTCTCTGTGCAAAATTGCTTTCCCATTTCATCGCGGCATTGTGGTTATGTATTCATTTCATAAGAAGAGTGGGTTATTTGGCAATTTATGTTCATATTGTGGGTGTTGTCCCTGATGATAGTTTTCTTTTGGATTAAGCCTTTGTGAACTGTTATTTCTCTGGTAGTACACCAGTGAACAGCACACCATTCATTTTATCTCCTATTTTGTGAAGTTGCCTATTAAACCTGGGACACCAGCTACACTTAGTTGGGACAGTCCTGGGCTCTTCTCAGAGCAAGTGTCTTGGCTACCACCATAACCTGAAGCACATAGCCTTGCACAGACGTATTTTCCCATCATTGGCATCCTTGTAGACCAATTCCACTACCACAGTGCTCTGTCCAAAACTAGCCCAGCTCTCTCTCTGTATAGCACTTGACTGTGGAGCATAAGCCTACCTACCCCAAAGAATCTCTTGTAACTCTGGAGTGGGAAAGCAGGGAAGAGAGAGGAAGGGACACAGGAGCTGGTAATGGAAAGCCATAGCAGATTCCACACAAAGCATTTTTTTATGCCTCATTATCACACAAGGGACAAAGACACAGTGCTTCTGTTCAATCACAGAAGCAAGCATGAGAAGGGGAGTATACATACCTTCCATTGCAGATGTCTGTGTTGGAAAGGGGGTCTCCCTCTTTACACTGTGTATTCTCTCATTTTCCAGACTACAAATAAGTGCTCGAACAGGTTTTCACCCAGCTTCACAGATATGAAGCTAAGGAGAATGGCCTTTTAATTCTGGGTACTTCACGTATGTGCCTGACATGCAGTGATGTGAATTTATCTTTAGACCTCTTTCAGAGGTATGAATTTCAGAGTATGAATCTCTTTGCTATCCCAAAACATACCTTCTGCAAGAAAGCACTAGGCAAGCAACCCAAGGTTTGCACTGGTAGCCTGTCTGTTCAACATGTCCTGAATGTATCATGGGAAATGCAATTTCTAGTCAGTGGATCAGGTCACACCTTGATAAACCTATTCCTTAGACCTAAACGTCTGGCAAACTACCCTGTTTTCCATTAAACTGGGAGGGGGGGGGGTGTCATTGGCAAACCCCAGCAAGACATCCCTCCCGACAGCAGGGGCTGTGCCTCTAACACCAGGAATGCGACCTAAGGCAAAGCTTCACCTCCAGCTGCAACAGGAACAGCAACTGTTGCAGACCCATTACTGCAGAGAGGCAGTAAAATCACACATATTACACCACGGTATTACTGGCACAAATTAAGTCTAGGCTGAGGCTCTTTGAAAAAATAAAAAGGCCCATTAGGTTTAATTTAGAATCTTTTTCCTTGCAACTACAGACCAGATTGACAAAACAGACTTTTTAAATCACCTATGAAACTTCACTCAATGACAGGATAGCAAAAAGACTCTTTTGTGTTAAAGTGTTAATTATTAAAACATGACCAAACGGTAGTTCAATTTACAGCATCGCCATTAGAAGGAAGGCTGGAAACAATGTGCACATTAAAAGGCTATATTATATGTTCTGTTACATGGAGAGTCCCTGAAGTGAGAAAAGACAAGCTGTGAAGCCAAGAAATTCTCCACCATCATGGTGTTAGCTCTTTTTGTTCTCTCAGTACAATCTCATTTATCTGAAACATTACAGGAAGCAAAAATTATTCAGCCAACAGAAGATTCAAATCACCAAAAGAAATCCTGGGGAAGCGATTCGGCCAAACATTTGAACAGAATGGACACTTTGGATGAAAATGTCAGTCACTCAGGTTGAGTAACAGTTCATTATACTTCATCATTAGTTTGTGGCTGGATCACTTGTTCTTGCAGTTTCCTATTCAGTGATCATTTGAATGCTTTATAAAGGATACAGCAATTTACAGCAGGTTTCCAAAACATTCAAGAACAGATGGACATGTACTTAGCTGTAGCTTTCAACATTTGCCCTCAAAAGTGTCTGTTCATCTGTCCTGCCCACAAGACAAGGAAGGGTGTTAGGCTGAAAAAAACATTTTGCTGACTTAGAGAGTCCACTGTGCAGTCAGACAAAGAAGAAAAATATTGAGATTAATACTCAGTGATTTATTTCAAAACATCTAAACACCAAACCAAGATTTGGGTTCATTTTGTGGCAGCATAAACCCAGCAAATGGAGACAATCTGACGGGTGTCTCTGTATTGGATTGAGCTAAACATATACAGTAATTTTTCTCAAAAAACCAGCAAACCATGCACAAAATAGTGAAATAAGTTTAGTAACAATTTGCATAATTATCAATTATTCATAACACAAAAAAATGAAACACTAGACCTTTCAAAAGCCCAAATCACATCAGCTCTTCTGAACTCTTCAGATCTGTGTCACTTATGGTCAGCTGGGGATCTATGCTGGAATGTACATGCATTTCACAATTATTTTTTTCCTCAGATTTTTTGTTTTACTCAGACCTATTATTTACAGTAACAGAACAAACTCTGAAGCTGTGTGGAAGTGTTTAGGTTAGTGATAGCAAAATGGTGTGAAGCAAGAGAAGAACTGGATCCCGTGACCTGCTGTGAGTTTTTTTTCCTTCACTCCCATTCTTTATTTAATTTACAACCCCCAGTTCCGTTCATCTTCCTCCATTCCCAAATCCTTAGTAATAACCTTATTTCCTTAGCTTTTTTCCCCTAGATAATTCTCATGAAATAACATGAGGAAAGCCTACTTTGCTAGTGCAGGCCCCCTTGGAGAAGGCCAGGAGATCAATTACTCCCGTTGAAATACCAGGAGAAAAGGAGAATTTCAGAAGAGAATTTCACACAACAGTTTATAACAAGGAAAAGCAATGAACAGCTTTGTTGTGTGCTCTCTTGTAGAGAAAAGGGTTAAAAAATACCCAGACATTACTGCAAATTACTCTTCTCAGTTCTTATTTCAAGTTGATTTTTATGGATGTCCAAATCTTATCATCCCAATGATAACTACCATAGCAATATATAGACATGCACACTTTTAATTTTACAATTCCATAACTGTTTCCTTTCTGTTAGCATGCAATAAAATCAGTCAGTTGTGCCACTAATTAACTGCTGTATTGTACTGTGAGATAATATAGGGAAAGGATTTAAAGGACTTAAAATTAATTCTAGATCAGTGGAAAAGATCTCTAACAAAATGTTTATTAAATGTAGTAACTTCTTTTAGTAAACTTATTTTACACTTGATGCAATTTCACACTGCTTTTGCATAAAATGATTATTTAATTTGCAATAAAAATGCCCCCATTGTAATTTTTGTAGCTAATGTTTGTAGAGTATTTCTGTTGCTGTGCAAGTCTGAAAGTGCAAATAGCATTATTTTGACTTAGTGTACGGTTGAATGAGGATCAGGAAAGAGTACAGTAGAAGTATGTCTGAATAAAAAAATACACTTTTGAGAGTCGGAGAAGCAATAACATTTATTTATCCATACGTATGTAAATGAACCTTTTTATTCCTCTCTTCAGAATAATTTAACTCCAATTATTAGAGTAGAAATAAGTGACTTGGGAGCAGAAGGCATGTTTGAACATGTCCTCAATGATAAGGACAGTTTCCTGATTTCTCAGCAGGCTCCCCACCTAGATTCAGTTCAGTCAGTTTTAAAAATAAAGGTAATTATCTTTCAAGCATTGTACTTATGAATCTCTCATCCAGCTTTAGGGAACTTTACTGGCCTTCTCCATTTTAAAGAGGCTTTTCTTTCCACCAGGAATAGGGGGCCTGCACAAACAATAATGCTATGTATTTGGATGCAGTAAATAGGCAATAATCAGGGATGGTAAAGGCTCAGTTTAAACACACCACCAAACAAGCAAAATAAAGAGCACAGAAGAAAAATTTTCTCTACTCTCTTTTAGGTATGTTTCTTGGAACATTAATATTAATTACAAACACAAGCAAACCAACCCCCCCAAAAACAAACAAAAAAGTAAACTCAGGCAAAAAACTCTTCCATCAAAGTCCCCAAAATGCCAGCACAGGAACAAATTTTCCACTGATGTAGCACAGCATAACTTGATCACAGAACAGCACCTGTCTGTCATAGAACCTTCTGTTATATGAAGATGTGCTAGTTCTTAACCAATGAGCAGGATATTATACTGACTTAGAAATATCCTTTCTTTCTTGAGAACTCCTTACCCTCTTATTTTTTCATGCTGGTTAGTGCAGTTCCTTTGATTTACTTTTGCCTATACAGCCAACGCAAAAATTTATAGGTCAGACCAAGAACTTGGAGGCAAACAGCAATTTGAGACAGATCAAGAAAGCTTGATCTGTCTCAAGTGTAAGGTTTTTTACCTCCTGGTTCCCTGAGAAATCACTGATTGTCAAAGGCAAAATTGCGTCTTTAAACACAACAGGTCTTGAGCAAGCAAAGAAAGTCCAAGGGGAAAACAAGAAAGTCAAAAATAAAGTATTATGGAGAAAAAATTTAAGGTCTGGTGCTATTTAGTCTAGAGAAGACGAAACTAATGGGGACAGTACAGCAGAAAAAACCCACTCTTCCATCCCATGCTGAATATAGGGGAAAAAGCAGAGTGAGAGCAGAGCTGGAATATAGTCTAGCTGATAGGAATAGCTTTCCAGCCACGGGACAGGATTGGGTTGGAGACATCTGCCTACCGCACTCTAAGCACAGAACAGGCAAACATCACTCAGGAGTGGCAGTGACCAGGTTAGCCCTGTCCTTTGCAACTCTGTGGAAATGCACATGTTCAGTGGCTGGGGAGCAAGAGGGAACTCTGCTCTGACTCAGAGAAACATCTTTTAGAGGATTAAGAGATGATGTAGGAAATTGAGACTGCAAGTTGCTGACAATGAATACCAGACGGCTGATGTGAAGCTGCCAGCTCGTCAAGGACCTGACTCAGCAAACAGCTCTGTTTTCTGCGGCCGCCATGCCAAGGGTTTGCTGCTCCCACACTACATTGCATGCCTCAAAAGCCGGAACAATATTTTTAGTTTTTCTTTTTTCCTTTTTTTTTTTTTCCCTTTTTTTTTTTCCAAAACTGAGGGAAATCCTAACCCAGTGTCTCCTAAACTGGGAGGGCAGAAGATAAGTAGCAAGGGAGCTTGAGAAGAGAATTACATGAGTCCAGGACTCCCTGTGTTTCACGCCCACCTGCAGACACACAACAGTTATACAAGCATCTGCAACCTGTAAAAACAACTGCTTTCCTGTCATCCCCCAATCCCGGCTAATGTGGAAACCTTCCTGTGGCAACCATAGTGCCTGTGCTCCTCTTCTGCTCCACTTGCTGGGTGTTGGGCAGAGCAGCCCTCCCTGCAGTGGAGTGGGCAGCAGCAGACAGCCCCTTGCCACTTGCCTTCATGGGGAGAGGGAAAGCCACCCAGTGCACAGGCAGGGGTGAAAGAGAAATGGGAAAGGGCTTTAATAGATGGGAGATTGTCATAGATGGGACAAAATGGGAATAGAGTGAGCAGGAAAACATGCTGAGTGGCACAATGAGGAGAAAGGATCAATAGCTATTGGCAGTTTTCATCTCCCATGAATGGCAAATGAGCACCCAGTTTTGCCTCCTTGCTTCCTGCCAACAATGCCCAGGTTCTCAGATAATCTTCTGTTTGCACTTTCCACCAGCACATGGACACTTCCTACACACTGGCAGGTCCCGTGTTCAGTAAGAAGCCTTGGACATGGGTTTGCATTACTGCCTCCATTGTAGAAACAGCTGGCAAATGAGGATTTTCCATATTGCATGTGAATTCTGATGTTAATAAAATTTCTCCTCTGAGCTAGAGACACAAGACTGCAGGTCATTCTTTGAAAGGAAACGAATTAAAAATGTCTGGGGCTGATTTATTCCAGAACAATTAATTGGGCTGTTACCTGAGGTTTGGACCACAGGGTCCAAGGCACCTTGCAGAGCTACTGCAGCGCTCAAGTTATCAGTGCAACCAGTAGGCTGCTGTTAGCTCCCAGGGAATGGGTCTGATTCCTGTCAGAAACCTGCCTGTAAATTCAGGGACACATGCAGATTTCTTCAAGACTCCTTTTGCAGAAAAATGCTTGCTCACTTACACCAGGTGTTTAATCAGAAAGTTTATGGGTGCAATCTTACCTACAATACTTGTTCTACTTTTATTATCTATTTTATTTTAAATTGTTCATTATAAACTTTAATGCTGCACAGATAAACTTTCAATCAGTGTACCACTAAAGATAAACTATTAGCATGTTCCTCTTAAGAAGCAATAATAGGGTTAAGTATTTGCTTGGCTCGTTTATTAAAAAAATGTGTGCCAGTAACTCAAGGAGTTTTCAGTAAGTTACTCTTTATGAGCTAGATTCAATCAAGATTTCATCTGGCTTTCAGGCTGCAATAATTGTCCAAGACAGCTCAGCTGCCCAAGCCTTGGTGCCTGCACTGGGCTGAGAGTGCGTTTCATGGCAGCTGAACATACACAGGCTCTGTGACCCTGCTCAGCCACCAAGCAGCCAAACCCAGCAAATCTCTGAACTAAAAACTCAAGAAGAGATCCCCAGGATCCCAGGTGGCTTCTTTGCCATGTGGTGGCGTGGTGTCACAAAGGCATCCTCAGATCGGCCAGGACAAGCAGGGAGCACCAAAGGTGGATTGAAAGTCCCCAGCTCCTCAAGAGCACAAAATTTGTCTGAGCTAAAGGTGACATGACCAGGGAAGATATTTCACTGAGTGCATTTCTGGATCTTCCACATGGGAAAGAGTCCTGCTCAGTAAGCCTTGTCATTGACCTAAATGCAAGCACCAGAAAGTGGACTTCTCTTTCTCTCTCTCACTCTCTCACCCAGCAGATTTTTCTTATTTTTGAACAAGATTTATTTGACCAGAGATAATATTTTTTTAATAGCACAATAATACATTCACCATTTTCAAACTGAAATCATCTCAAATTGATGTTTAGAAGATGTTTTCAGTTAGAGACTGACTCTTTGTATTTATTTATTTTATTAGGATTAAGCAGACCAAAACCAAGATATTCTATTTTGTATTAAATAAACCATTTCAGGTTGACTACCCCCTCTCATGTACTTGAAGTATTAAAAAGAAACAGGCTTTGTTGAAACAAAGATAAATGTATAAAACACTTTCTGGCCCATTTTTCACACAGCTGCAGTCAAAATCTCTCCTACTTGGATTAACTCTTCCCACTTCTTCACACAACCTGCCCTATTCCAAGATGTAAAAAACATCTTCAAGTAAATAGGAGCTACCTGCCAACTGCAAAACAAAACACTGGAAAGCAGAAACAAATCTCTTTTTAATCTGAAACAGAAATTGTAAGTACTGAAATTTCAGCATGTGGCCCCACCCTTAAAACTGCCTGCATTGGCTCTGCTTTTGGTAAACTGATCCACAAACACAGAGCTAAAGCCTTTCGCAAACCATATACCAATGGAGCAAATTCAGTGTGAATGAGATGGGGGGGCTATCTCCTTGGTTGATTTGCTGAAGCCAAAGATGACACAGCTGGAAGACCAACAGCTGAGACCCAGTTCCTAAGGTCTCTGAACCTTGGGGCAAATATTTAGCATCCATTCTTCAAAATTTTTTTCTTTTCTTTTCATAAGATAACCTCTAATGGCATTTATTCAGAGGTAACTACCAAGATTCTGCATTCATTGGATGAGTGATTTTTAGTTCCTCAGCATGTGTTTCATGTGCTGGCAAGAATAAATAAGGTTAAAATGCAATTCTGTTTCCTTACTTGACATCAGAGAAATTGCTGTGTACAGCAGAGGCACCTCAAACAAGGCAAGTTTTCAGGGGCTATCTCCAGCGCTGTTTGTACACAGAATATGGGTCACTGTGACTGCACTGGTGCAACAGTTATGACATAAAGTCCTTGGCCACTGGGATCCAGTTTGCATCCTTTTCATCCTTTTATTTTTATTTTTGTTTCTCTGCTCCATTTCCTAGGTCCAGCACTAGATCCTGAAAGACCGCTTAGTTTACAAGTATTCACCCTTTATTGCCTCCAGACACCTCTGAGGTCTTTTCCCTTCCTAAATCTCTCGCTTTTATCAAATCAGCCTTGTTTCGGCTCATGCCCATTGTCAGGCAGCCCGTCCTGTGTCCTATCTCCCTTGCTCCTTCACAAAGCACCTGGCTGTTGATGGGGAGCCTCACATCACAACTCACAGGCAAGAGAGTTTTCAGCTTTTTCAGAAGAGAAGAAAAAAATGCCTCATGAATGTTCTCTCCTCCTCTTTCTCCTCAAGGATGAGTCTGTGGTAGATCTGTCTGCCAGGTTAATGGGGCCTCTGGGCACAGGGCTCCCCCACTGTCTGGGAGAGGTTTGCCCTTTCCCTGATGCTGTGCCCCCACCACAGCTCCTTTGGCTACTTCTGTCTGCAGTACCATTCAGACTGATGTGGCTGAGCCAAAGGTTAACTCAGCTGCTTTTCCCACTGTATAAAGCCATGATGGGCTTGAGCCGTGAACACTTTTTACAATCCTGAATGTTCTTCCATCTGCACATCTTAAAAAAGGTATAGTGGGAACTGGAAGAGGTTCAGAGAAAAGCAACAAAGAAGGGTCAGAGGTATAGAGTAGTTTGCATACAAGGAACAGCTAAATGCCCTAGAATGCTTCAACCTGGAAAACAGAAGACCTGGGATTAGAGAATTAATACAGTCAAAAATCAAGTAATCATGAGAAACATGGGAAATTTGAGTAGAAAATGCTCATGCATTGCTCTTCCAGTGCACACTGTGGAACTTGCAGCTGGTAGTTGGATCAAACTCTGTAAAAGATGGTGTTTATCCGCAGAGTGTGAACTTAAACTGTGGATACTTGGGCTGTACGTGGACTCAAGGGGAGATTGGACAAGTATAAATCCACTAAAGGTGGCTCAGTGTACTACACACATTTCTGCTCAGGAAGCCCCTGAGCTGTGAATGGTTGGATGCTGGGAAAGCTTTTGTGGAAGGGACTTGTACACTTGGACCCTCACAATAGGCATTCAGCCACTGTTGACCAATGCCTAAAACTTGTCACCTGACTAGTCAGACCATTACTTTGGCCCAGCATGATTTGGTACCATACATTCCTCACCTACAATCATGATCTACCTTTCTTTCCCAGGACTGCAAGTTTATTTTACTAGTGTGACAGGCAAACACTGAGGCACCAAAGTCCTTCCTCTGTTCCCCAGGGTATGGCACACCCAGTTCCAACAACCAATCCACTCTGCTGGGGATCAAGACACATTTTTTTGTTTCTTTTTGAGCTTATGTCTACTCTCTGAAGGACCATGCCTACCAGCCCCTCTGCCATGTCCTAAGGCTGTTTTACCCTGGCCCTGTGTGCCCAGACCTAACTGAAGACTTGGCAACTACAGTGGAACTTCACAGAGAGTAGAGGGTAAAGGTACCACCACCATAGGAGATTGAGTATGAGAGAAGGGATTTCTGCACCAATATCTGTAAAGGCTGGCCAGCATATGCAGCTCTAACCATTTTCTGGACATTCAGCAGTTTTTACCTTGGCTGTTTAAGGCAGCTTGGGATAACGATACCCCAGTGGTGTCTGTGCCAGCTCTGAATGCATCATCAGAACCTTCACAATGGGCTCTGGCAGACAAGTTCTTGCTGGGCTATCCTGGTCCAGGCAAAGCTGGGCAATTGTGGTCTAATTGGGGGAAAAACATTAATATAAGCTGAATTGATACATTTCCTTTTGGGTCAGCCCAAACCACTCCATTTGTCCCAGTGTGAAATATTTATTTTACTTTTGGAAACACAAGCCTCTTCCCTGTGTTCCTATTCAGTAAAAGGTCTTGTTTTGAAAATGGTCGTGGCATGAGGGTGTTTCAAAAAAAATTTCTACTTCCACATTTAGAGGTTTTTCTGACTTCAGCACATTTGACACATTTATTAGCTTCCCCCCAGGCCCCTGACAAAAAATAGTCACTCAGCTGACCTCACCATGGGGTGTCAACTTATCTCTTGCAAAAAACCTACAACATGGTCCCATAGTGGTTTTTATAACGCAAATAACCATGCCCACAATTAAGTAACCCAGTGTTGAGTATAGATCTTAGACTATTGAAGCCTAAAGTCATTCAAACCAGAGGCAGCTGCAGCACAACCAGTGGTGCTCCTGAGAAGTTAATGGTAATTTTAGCCTTATCTACAAAATCAGGTAGGAAACAGGGGCTTAGTGGAGGCAGAAAACACTGTCCTACTCTGCAGAGCTCCCTGCTCCTTGTACCTGAGCACTTTGGCCCTGTCACACTCTTCCTCACATTTTAGGAAGATTCTGGTGTTCCACCATGCATGTTCACACATATGCACTGGTTTCACTAAATTATCTTTGAAAGTCTATTTCATTCAAATTAAATTTGTTTAACTAAGTTAACTTTCTTCAGGCCAATACTATGTTCCTGTGTTCAGTCTTTTTCAAGTGTATCCAAAGGCTCTGATTCTCTGTCAAACATGAGTTTCTAAGAAATTCCAAGAAACTTTGGAAAAAGCTGAGTCTACATTTGAAACAAACATGCTAAGTGGCTTGCCAAAATATCATGCCTTAGAGAGATGTCTTAAGATTGTGCAACATAAGACTGCAGGATCACAGTACAGTAAGTACCATAGGTACTCTAAAGACCTGAGTGCTACAGCACTCACATGGGTCCTATAAAAATTCTGTTTCCTATTCCCACGAAAAGAGCTCCTTCAGCAGAAACCTTTTTCAGGACACTTCCATTCTCCCCAGAGATTCAGCTTTAATATTTCTTGTTTTCACAAAACTGTTCACCACAATAGCTCACTCTGCAAGTGCACCTCATCACAGTCAGATAATTCATCATTTCTGTTGGTCTCCTTAATCTCCCTCTCCCCTTTCGCAGATAAACCACGTTTAATGGCTCTGTTAAATAGCAAGTAGCATGCCAAAGAATACCTTGCATACTTCAGAAGGGTAATGTCGAACTAGATTTATCTGTGCCTTTAAATCCCATTTTGAAAAGGTTCTCTTGGTTACTGAACTATTGAATATGAATTTAATAATCATTTATTTCAGAAGAGGAAAAGAAATTAAAAGTTCTTAGTTTTTCATTGTTTGACTGATAGGTTAATATTTTGATTTCAAGTTCTCATCATAGGACTTTCCTTGGGTGCAACGCTACATGTTCTCAAAGCATTTGCTCTGTAAACATTGCTCTTAATTTCCTGCTCCCAGACGTAACTACCCCAAGCACAGACCTCAGCTCACACTTGGCAGGTGCTATGCCAAATCCACCTCCCATCTCTGCTGCTGCTTGCTTTAGCCCAGCAAAGAGGCAATGCCATCCCTGTTGGATGCTCTCTATGCCTGTGTTCCCACGCAGCCAGGGTCTGCCCCACAGCCTGCTCTGCCTGGAGAAAAAGAAGCACACAGCGTTTGGTCCTCACCAAACCCTTGCTGTGTCTACTCAGCATGCCCGTATGCTACAGAAACCCCATTTTCCACTACTTTGTTTATTTTTTGAAGCTGAGACTTTGACCTTCTAGGTAGTAACAGTTTTCCAGCCATCAAACAGGCATAAGGAGTATGGTATGTGCCTGCCACAGCCCCAAACCGCAACTGGGAGCTCTGAATACCCTCTATCATTAGTCCCAAAAGGACGCCAAAGCTAGGCTCAGATGCTAAGCCCTTGCTGTCTCAGCTAAACTTATGTATTTTGCTGCTGATTATTTTTCAAGCAGGATGGGATATTGTGGTAGTAGCCAGATGTGGGGATAGGGTGAATCTGCCTGCATCTTTCACTTAAAGCAAGCCCACCTAAAATACAGAATGGCTTTTTACCTTGAAAGTGGGAATTTATTAGGAGATCCTGTCATAGACAGCAGGGGGAAGTTCACAGCCAGAAGGCAAAATTGTTGAAGGATTTCCCCAGAACACAAACTATGATTTAAAACATGCATTTCTCACAAACACTTCCATTTTTTTTCAAATAATATTTTTACAGGTTTATTTCTTTTTAATTGCACCAGAATGTAAATTCTCTGATTAGGAAGCACAGTAAAGGAAACACTGAAAAATGTGAGCATAGGAGAATCCCTTTCCAAATTTAAACTAAAAATTACTTTGTATTCATAATCAACAATGTCTCTCCAGTGTCTACCATTCTGACTGCTATCTGCTCCTGCCTCCCTCAGATAAGCACATCCCAGAGTTGTGGGTGTATCTCTTCACTGATTTGTTTTCAGCCATGGTCAGTTTGATTTTTTGAGGCATTTTTTGTATTTCCTTTGAAGAATTTTTCTCTAAGTGTCATAAGGCTCAAATGTCTCTTGGCATTTTAGCACAGTTTTCACAAGCTCTGATCCCTTGTACTCTTCCACTGAACAGCTATTTTGTTCCTGTTGCATTCATCAAACATGACTAAATAAGTGTGTGATGTCTGGAAAGAGTCTGATGGGAATTTTTGATGTAGAGATGACTGTGCCATCTTCCTGTAAGACAGAAGAAAGTAAGGAACTGGACTTTTCTTAATTGGGCTTTTCTCTGTAGCATTGCAGCATGAAATGGTGTCAGTTTTAGCCATGCTTTGGAAGGCTGCCGCCTCCCCGTGCTATGTGTAGAA
>NW_016690228.1:3297631-3341135 GCF_001604755.1 Lepidothrix coronata | reverse complement strand
AGCCTCCAGCAGGATACTGCTGTGGCTACCCTGGCAAACCATCTGCAATTCGCCACCTGCGATGCACCACCAACCCCTGAAATGAGACAGAAATCACATTGTGTTGTACTTTTATAATCACGGATATTCAACAGACAGTTGCATCTCCTGTAAAACACACTAATAATCATGGCCATCATTTATGCCTACAGTTCCTGCCATTTTCAAACGGGAATTACATACCCCTACTGCAGATCAGAGTGATCACTGCTGGCCAGGATCTGATCTCATTACCCTGCAGTGAATCTAACATAATTCATTCACTCACGGCAGGTACTTTGGACTTGCACCAGTGTCACTGTGATCAAACTCTACCTCTCTGCCTGTTTTAAAAACAATATTTAAAAAAAGATGCCAAAAGTATCTTTTCTCCAGTACAGGCACTGGCTAAGACCATTACATTGGTTATTAGAAACCTCTCACCATCTGGTCATACTTATTTCAAATATTACCATCACCTCAGCAAAATTTATAGTGTCTTGTAGCACCAGGTGCTCCAGGGGGCACAGTGGAACTGAGCACCACAATGAACACAGTGTCACTACTTGCAGAATATTTTGAGTCACTGCTTAGCCTGGTTGTTGCCCGAGCCTGCACACAAGGATCCTGGCAAGGCTGGAGAGAGGCAGAGCCCATATAACTTACACTTGCCTAGTTTCATGCAGAAATGGCCCCTTGTATCTGAACCAATGCTCAGTGTAGGCTGACTGCCCCACCTACAACAGCAGGCTTGGGGATTTTACTGTGTGGGGAGAAAAGTGACTTTCCTCATTTCTTTGGGAGTACAGATGGAGTATAGGGTATAGGTACCCTGACTTCATTGGGTTTTACACTTCTTTCTGAGCTAGAATTAAAACTGCCTCAGCTAGAGACTCAGCTGAGGGAGCCTTGTGACATTGAGGCACACCAAAGGAGCCATAAAGGTCTCCAAGACTGAAGTGTTCTAAAGACCTAGTGCCGTGCAACTAGAGCAACCCTTAACAGCAAGTTGTCATCAGTCAGAGCAGGGTCAGGCAGCAAGGAGAAAATCAGGCAGATTAACAACAAACCTGTAACTGGGGTGCCCGGATGATAAAATTAAACTAGAAGCAAGTAGAACATTTTAAAGCAAGTGATAAATAGTGTAACTATCAAAAGAGTTACAGACCTGAGGACAGTGAAGAGACCATCATAATGAAGTATAATGAGAAACAGGTGAAAAAGCCAAATAAAGTATCTGTCTAATTCTTTCACAACACAGCACCATAAAAGGTCTTAAAGCAAGGCTGGTCAAAATTTTCCATCAAAATTTCTCTATTGAACAGTAAAAAGACTATTTTGTATGATTACTCTAATTTATTTTTTTTTTACCCACAACAGCTGCTTTCCACGAAATTTTTCAGCATTTTGTGGAAGTGCCAAAAAACGCCCAACCCTCTGTTTATGGCAACTAAACATTTTCAGACAAAAAAAAATTTAACATTTTTGGTAAGTATTAAAGAATGGCCTGCAGTTTTGAGACATGACTAATCCCTTTGTTGCCAAACACTGAATACTTTTTGGTTTTCCAGTAAAAAGTCTAAATTATCCTCTGTGTAAGGGGGGAACTTTCCAAACCATCAGCACTTTAAATATCCAAAGAAAAAATTCAACCTCAGTTCCAGCCTTAAGGGATGGCCAGTGCTAAGATCTTTGCAAAGAAAGAGTATTGAGAGCTGGTCAAATGGAAAACCAAGCAGAAGAACAGAGTGATTCTGGACAGGCTGAGAACACAAATAGAAAAAACAGGAAAGACAGTGTGGTGGGTTGATGCTAGCATCAACCAGGTGACCACCAAAGCTCTATTACTCCCCTCCTCAGTGGGCAGGGGAGAGAAAATACAATGAAAGGTTCATGAGTTGAGATAAAAACAGGGAAAGATCATTCACCAATTACTATCACAGGCAGATCAGACTTAATTTAGGGGAAATTATTGAATTTATTACCAAACAAATCAGAGGAATTTATTGCCAAACAAATTTCTCAGTAATGAGAAAATAAAAACAAATCTTAAAACATCTTCCTCCCACCCCTGCCTTCTTCCCAGGCTCAACTTCACTCCTGAATTCTCTACCTCCTTCCTTCCCTCCAGCAGCACAGGGGGATGAGGAATGGGTGCTGCAGTCACTTCATCATGCGTTGTGTCTGCTGCTCTTTGATCATTAGTGGAAGGACTCTTCACCATCAGACCCTGCTGGAGCAGTGGGGTCACAAGTCCTGCCAGGACACTGCTCCAGTGTGAGTTTCCCACAGGGTCATAGCTTTCTTTGGGCATCCCACTGCTCTGGTATGAGGTCCTCCACAGGCTGTGGGTGGATCTCTGTTCCCCCATTGTCCTCCATGGGCTGCCGGGGCCCAGCTGCCTCACCATGGTCTTCACCATGGGCTGCAGGGGAATCTCTGCTCCAGCACCTGGAGCACCATCTCCCACTCCTTCTCCACTGACCTTGGTGCCCACTGCAGCTGCTTTTGCACAGTAACTTTTCCCCTTTTGAACTCTGTTATCCCAGAGGTGCTTCCACCATCACTGATGGACTTGGCTTTAGCCAGTGGCAGGTCTGTCTTGGACCTGGCTAAGATTGCCTCTGTCGGCCATGAGGAAAGGTTCTGGTAGCTTCTCACAGGAGCCATCTCTGTAGCCCCTCTGCTACCAAAACCTAGACATCCAAACCAAATGCAACCATCAAAAAAGGAAATAACTGAAGCTATTAGGCTGGGAGACACAGTGAGAGAATTGGAGCACAGATTGGTGGTTTTATTACAGAAAGTGTCAAATGATCTGGTTTTGGATGGCTGAGAAGCAGTTTGCAACTAAGCATCTAAAGATTTGGAGACCAAGTAGTCACAGTCTTGAATACTTGGCCAGTCAGTGGCCCTTGCTGCCTCAATATAATTTTTAATCTGCCTTTGTCAGAGTAGGCATTGTCAGACCAGAAAGGTTTCTTTAGCCTAGTGAAATATCATTCAGTAAAATAAATACATTATTAAAAAAAGTTAAATCAAAATCTAAAATCCTAACATTTACTGCAGGAATCTTATATGGTGCTATATATTAAAAAATGGTTATTTAAGAAAACTGTTCTGTTGGACTGGAGCCAAGTCTTGTGGTTTTAGTAATAAAATACCTCATCTCATTTTACTTCTAACTTTTGATCTTGCAGCAGGTATCACCAGAAGATGGCAGGGTAAGCCAAGGCAGCTGTAAATGTCATCATGCAATAGTGTAGGACCTGAAGTTAATTTAAACCTATTTATTTGTGTGATTCGCTTGCTTTCCTATCACTTAGTAGCTTACTTTACAAATGTAATAACAGCCTGGGGTCGATTTTTCTCATGAAATTTCAGTTTCAAACACGGTCCTGCAAATGATTCCCAGCAGTTGAAGTGATAATAGAAGCCAAGTAGCAAAAACTTCTATGGGAGATAAAAAGCATTCTGCATGGGTCCCCTGTATCTTCTGAAAGCTTCACCAAGCCTAAAGAGTGTTAAAATGTAACACATCTCTCAGGATGCAACCTTCTGTTAAAGGTGGGGAAGATACTATTGGAGATGATGGTCTGGTGTCAGAGCTGTGTTAGACCACAAAAGGTAGGAAGAAAAAGACTCCTGGAATGAAAAAGACAAAAGAGTTGCTGCTCTGCCTGACCACGTTAGACAGGAGGAAGAGAGGAAAGTATCCTCCTGCAAAAGGAGAAAGCAGGAATTACACATAAGGTGTTAAGGTGAATTAATCAGAGATTAAGTAAAAACAGTCAAAGCCCACTCAAAAATCAAATACTTGTGGTCATGCATCCTGGTGGTAAAGTTGCACAACACAAAGTCAGGGAAGGAGTAACATGTCAGGAAGGGCATCCTCAGAGATTACTTAGCTCAGCAATGTGGATATCAAATATTTGGTGTCAAAAGCGAAAACACTCCTCTCAGACAGGGGTGCAGTGGTATCACATTGCATCACAAGAGGTGTTCTGAAAAGAGACAGCATTCTGGTGCTACAAGGGTTCCATCTCTGGCTGTGATTGGGTGATAGAGACATTGTCATTAACATGTCTCTACCTGAATTGGGTAAAAATGGTTGATGAGTAAGGGATACATAACAAAAAAGGAAAGGGGGAAGGAAGGAAGGAAGGAGAGAAATTCTAAAAAGAATATTTAAAAGCAAGGGAAAACAACCAGTTTCCTTACCAAATGCAGTATAGGAATGGCAACAAAGGATTCACATGAAAAGGACAGGCTGGTTTCCTAACAAGGGTAAAAGGATGCCAGAGAAAAGAAAAGTCTATATCTTCAGTCTGCTCTTCCTTCAAAATCTTTACAAATTCAGAAAGGGTGACCATTGAAGGATATGGATTCTGTGAGGGTGGAAGTTCCAGGTAAGCATGCTTACATTGCCTTTCTCTTCGGACTCAGTGGAGATGTGAACTATCTGCTCTGCCTCTAAAAAGCCAAAGGGAGTCACAGATGACAGTGTCAGAAAAAGAAGGTTAAGGACAAATGGATATGAACAGAGAAGAGGAAAGCATGAGTGGGACATGTGGCTCAGTGCAGGGTTAATGGCAAGGCTGTGCAATTCCTGAATTTCCTCTGGGACCAATCCCAGTTAATTTACTTTAAAGAAGCTCTTTTCATTTCATAGTTACTTCTGGTTCCCATCCTTGTACATAAAGTAATATGGCCTTTTCATTAAGACTGTGCACAAATTTCACTCTCTGTAGTGAAATTCATGTCAGGCTAGAGTGCTGACTGCAGGTTAACTTCAACCTCATAAAATAAGCATTGCTTATTTCCAGTCCCAGTGTAGGGTGAGGAAAACATATAGTCCCTTCTGTTGGTTTGCTGCTTAAGTAAAAGACATTAATGTAAACTGCGAAATACAAAATCTTGATATTTAAGATGAGTTCTCCTTCACTGGCTTGAATTTTTGAGCACTTTTCCTTAAAGAGCAGGATAAATTTAAAAGACTACTTCTGAACTCATTAAGACCAGTATAAATAAGGAGTAACAGCTCATGCTAATTGAAATACACTAGTGTATAAATTAGCAAAACCAGATTTAGTTTCACTTTAACTGTTTTCTGTTGTACTATGTCTAACTTCACTCCGTCCTCACAGTTACATTGCAAGAGGTGTTGCTGTGTCTTGCACACTTGCAAGATAAATAGGATTATTAAATAAACAGGGATACAACAAAAATATGAAGTTTTGGAATATTCAGGAAATCATCATTTCCTGGAGCTGAATAAACATTTTAGAAAAAACTCACCCAGCAGGAAATGGAGCTATCTGAAGTGGCCAGTAGGTTCAGAGGATGTGGAAAGGGGTTTGTTCAGAGGCGTTAAATAAACAGAGTAAAATGCCTTGGGAAATAGTTCCCTATGTTTGCTTTCTTGGCTAACAATGTTCATTTTACATTCAGCCTTCAGCACAAGAGACACAAACAAGCCCCATGCAAGATTACCAAGCTGAGTGTAAACTGATACACAGCCTTCCTGGTTCTGCAGGCATCTTAAAATGACAGCTAAGGGAGATCACACTGCCCTGCTCCACTCTTGAGTATGTTACCTCTGCATATTAAGGATTAGGCAAGTTAAATATTATCAAATTAACTATTTCACTGCTCTTGAACTTAACAGGTTTGCTTATCCCTTGGTCAAGAACCAACCGACCTTCAAGTCACAGGAAACAATACAACCATACATTGACAGAAAAACCTGTGGCACACCAAAAGCTGCTAACCAGGAAATGACATTAAACCTTAAGTCTAAACATTAGTGACACAAAAGAGGAGAATGCAAATCATTACATTCATGCTTAAATCTTTACAGTTTTCATCTCAATTAATCTGTTAAGCTGACATGGCATTTGATGAACACTGCACTGAAATATCACAGAATAAAAGGACCTTGCTCCAGTTTTCAGCTCTAGCTGTGCTTCAGAAAAACAGACATTTCAGTCCAGACCCTTGAACTAGAGTCAGATACAGCATGGTGAGGACAGACTGTTATAAAGTTTCCTTTTTTTCTCCCACTGTTGTCTCTCCTTGCCTTGAATTCTGCTGAGTTTTCATTCCCTGCCATGAGACTGTGGAGAGAAATGGATGGTCTTGAACTCTCTGAGTGGTCTTGACCCAGACACCAAGAGCAAGTTTTAATATGTTTTCTACATAGGTCTCACTTGTCTACCCCAATAAAATCAATAGGGTGAACGGAATTAGAGAGTTAATGTGGATAAGGATGTCAGGCTGGGGAGAAAAAAATTATTCACAACTTTATGTGTCTAAACAGTTTATTAAATTTATCCTTGTTTTCCATACGCCTCAGTTGCTGATGTGTAAGAATAAGGCTGTAATCCATTTACGTGAGGACTTACGGTGTCATTTCCTGCCCAGCTACACAATGCTTGGCACTGTGGGTCCCCAGCATTACTTGTTAATAAAATATTAACAGCAATGATGCCACCTGGATCTGCATCTCATAGCCACTCTGAGGACCAAGAGACCTGCCTTTTCAAGGGATATGCTCCATTAATGGAGCTGTGATTTATGGAGCTTCTGGAGAAGAGATGAAAATGTGGACATGAGGAGAAAAACGGGAGGCATTCGAGACATTAAGAGGAAGGGCAGAGAAAATAGAGGAGGTAGCAAAGAAACACAGTGAAGGAAGAGCTAATAAGTAAAGAAAAAATCAGGGGAGAGATTAGAGCAAAATAAGCCAGAAAAGATATATTAGGAACTTTGAGAAGAAGCAGAAGTAAGATTTGGAGGGGTGAGAGAAGGTGGACCGAGAGAGCGAGAGGAAAATGTTCCAGTGCGTCTGATAACAGAGCTCTGATGAGGCTTCACACACTTTAAACTGGGCCCCTCCCCAGCAAAACTGGGCTTCCACTGCCAGCAAAATTGTTTCCACAGCTGAAACTGCAGTGCCAGCAAATGTCTGCAATCAGCCATCCAGGTGCTCTGTGATACAAGCTGCACCAGACTCAAGCCATCAAAGCAATGAGAATAAATTCGAGGGCCAGGAATTGGGCCCCTGCTTGGCTGCTGCTGTGCAGAAACGAGAACGTAAGTAGCCAAAAAAAGACACATTCAAGGTATAACGCAACAAAAATAAGAAACAGACCTTTTGACAGCAGACATGCTAACAAATCAAGTTCATGGAACAAGAACCAGCTATCCTGGAGGAAGGACAAGGACTCTGAAGCTGCTATAGGAGTGTGATATACCATTTGCAGATATTCCATCTATTTCAATTTTTAAACTAGACTTATACTGGTAAACTTTCCCATCTGAGCTTTTAATTAACATTGTATGAACTACACAGCCTGCAGAGATTCAAAGTCTCATCAGTATTCCTGATTATGTAGTTAGTCTCTGGCATCCCAGTAAACACCAGCATGACTTCTCTGGTCTGGTCTTGGGCTGGGCAGGCAAGTGCACCAGCATCAGTGGCCACTACACCACCACCACCATTGAGCTGAGGCAGTGTTTCCTGCATGCTCAGAGTAGCCAGAGGCAGGGCACTAGGCACTGCTTGTTCCACAAGTAACTGCACTGATTTTGGGGGGATTATTAATCCAGACAGTACAAAGGGGGCATGAAAATTTGGTCTGATGAGAAAGACAGAGATACTATGATCTAGACCTGTTTTTTCAAGCATAGCTCCAACACATTAAGTGCATTATATAGCAAGGCATAGGTGAGATTTTTTTATAAACAAAATAGTAACCCAAATCCCACTGAACATCTCCCCATGGATCTATAACAGCAAACAAAAAAATCAAGCTGGAAGGTGTGTTCTGGATCATCATGTCCAACTCATTGCATTGCAAGAAACCATGTCATAGGGTCTCTTCATAACCACTAATTCACTATTGTTCAGTAGGCCGTCAGAGTGTTATCTTCAGCTATATCAAAAATTCATCTTTTTATCACTGCCACATAGAGGATTTTGTGAAGGAATCCAGTTCTTGGACTGGATAGGGAACAACATGACTGCTCATGCATCAGCTTGTCTTGGCCTCTGTTCTGATCTTTGTTAGCACAGGACTTAAATGATCGCTACATATATTTAAACACACAGTCAAATCCTGATATGATTTAAATTTATGGGAGTATTCCACACTAGCAAAACTGAACCAAAGCCTTGCTCTGCTGGATGAAGATCATTTTAAAGATAACCATCTGCTTTCCTGGGAGGCTTTCTGCAATCAACAGCTGAATGACTCCGAGTGAATGTAACCAGGCTCGCATATGGTGCTCAGCATGTGACTGGCAAGATCCCTGCCCTTGGGTTACATGGAACAGGACTGTGATGTGGAGAAGCTACCGCATCAGGAGATGGTGTTTTCTCCAGCACCCCAGAGCACTCCATGTTATGCTTATGCTGTCCTCCCTCTGCTAGCTCCTTGCCTGGGCTGGTCTGGGGCTGGGATTCACTTCAGCTTGAGGGAAGAGACCCAGGGAACTGTTTTCACCATTGCTCTGTCTTGAATTCTCTAACATTGCAAACTCTCCCAGGAAAATACCCTCCTGCATTTACATCAGCACTCTGACAACACCAAAAGTCTGCACTGACACACAGAAGGGGTTAACTTAAGCAAATTATTGGGCAGTTTTAGAAGACCCCAAACAGGACTGAGTCTCTGAGCAACTTCACCTTGTATTTTCTCAGTCCATTCCCTAAAACTAGATTGCAAGCTTCCCCGGCAAGGAGCCATGGATCTAGATTGGTTCTGTCAGTTCCCTAATGTGCTTGAAGATGGTGTGAGTCAAACACAGGTAACTAAATCCGCTCTGCCTGCTTTCAAATCTGCCCAAACACAGCATGTAAAGTTAGGCAGAACACCAACTTGACAATGATTTTGCAGCCCTCATGATTTCAGTCCCTTCGACACTGGCCTCTGTGCTCACAGCCCCCCAGTGCTGACAGCAGCCCCCTGCTCTGAGTGAGACAGAACAAAAAGGAAGGTCTACTGATCCTATCCAAAGCAGGAGGCTAGAAATCTCTCTCTTTGAAAGGCCAAATCACAGGCAATACAAAAGGTATCAACTCGTCTCCTGGGGAAGCTCAAATCCCCTGAAAAGGAGAGAAAGGAATAAAGGAAAATCTACCATGAACTCCCAAATGAATTATATGCCTCCTGGGAAGAAGATAGTGTATTTCTTTTTGTAAATCACTAGTCAATAAAAACACTCGCCATTTCAAGGTTGGCTGATGACTCTGTGAACTTTGACCAAATTCAATAAACTGTTTTCGCCAAAACAAATGAAGAATGGGGTTTTTTAACTGTCAGAAACAGTTTGTTTAGACACTTTCTGAACATAAACCCTTCGATTTTTTTGAAATATTTAAGTTTCTGGGTACTTACATTCAAAGTAATGTAAATAAAGATACATTGGTGTTAGTTAACTTTCCATTCAATAGCACAATATTAATGCCCTCAGCTAAAAAAATGAAAGATGTAGGTTTGATTTCTTCCTCTGGCTCAATGAGCTGCACTCACATCCCAGAAAACTCCACCGGTCATCAGTCAGTGCTGGTGCGTTTCTGCTGTCATGGATCTTTGGGGATGGTGCTGCAGTTTTTTCAAACTAAGTGTCCTTTCTTGTTAAAAGGCCTGGCTTGAACTAAAGCTTTCTACCCCTTCAGAGAACAGTAGTCACTTAACCAGTTGTTGGTTCCTCTCAGTTTTTCCCAGTACTTTGCTAGCCCCTGCCAATGTGTGAGGCTAAGGATGCTCCAAGGAGGAGAGCACTGCCAGGACATGATGATGACCATGCATAGGAGGGAGTCCTGGCCAGAAGCACAGCTGGCAAAGCTGTCTGCATCAGCACATCCTACATTCCCTCACAACCTCAGCAGAGGAATAACCAGAGGTTCCTTTTAATTCAGAGAGATGTCCAAGCTGCTGCCAACTTATGAATTTAGCATTTAATTTTCTGGGCTTTTACCTCAGAACTCCAAGTGACAAACCAAGTGACTTTTTATATCAAAGTTTTGGGGTTTTTCAGCTTCACTTTGGCGACTTAAAAATCCTGATGTTATTTACCTAATCTACCCTTGCTGCCTTAATTTGTCCCATTTCCCTTGTATTTAGATGTCTGGGCAAAACAGACTGGTTATTTCCAAATTATCCCAGGACCGGTTGTCTTCACTCTGGATAAGATAGCAAGGAGGTCTAATTGGTCACCACATCCCTGGAAAAAAAATAAAACTTAAACTTACTGATATCTATCTTCCAAACTAATTTTAAACATCACCATCTGCATTCGTAGTAGATATAGTAGAAAAAAAGAATCCATTTGTTTGGCATAAAAAAATTAAAACTCATCATAATTTTCCAATTTCACATTTTATAACACTCTTCACTGTATAGCTGAGGGAGAAATAAGCTGAATTTCCCTCATGCCTGACCATATGATCAGGAGGCAGCTACTGTGGGTATAGTTCTGTGAGGGAACTCCTTTGAAGCCAGAAGTCTAAAAGACTTTCAGGGGTTTAAATGCCTTTTTAATGTGGTCTCTTTTCTGTGTGGAGTGCAGTCAACACTTAAAGAGCTATGTGCCTTTGAGAAATGCCTTTCTTGAAACTCATTTTTCATCTCTGCCCTGTGCAAATCTGTGCAAAAGCTGAGACCATTCAGTAGATCCTCATATGCTTCTAAGTGTGCTCATCTTAACTATGGTCCTGTGAGGTCCCAAAACCAACAGTAGTTTAGTCTGGATCAGATAATCACAGAAGTTGGTCAGACAGGACCTGCCCTTCCTAAACTTGTGCTGGCTGGGTCTGATAATGCAGGTCACAGTCAGCAGACTGAATGTAAGTATCTGTTATGAAGGTAACAAAAGACTTCTTTTTCTCCTTATTCCCTTTTAAGTTAAGGACATCCACTTTGCACTGAACTGATTTTACTTTTCACAGAGTAACATCATTATATCTTAGTTTCGGGGCCATCACTAAGTGAGGCTGCTGCATGTCCCAGGCAGGTATCAAGCTTGTAGGGATCAGGCAGGACTGGGTCCCTGTGCCCCTCTAGCCACAGACTGCAATCCTCAGGGGCAGGGCAGGCATCACTGCCCTCCAAAATGTGCCTTCTCAGGGAGCGATTGGTAGGCATTGCCTCAAAGAGGGCAAAGGGGTGCCTAATATGGTAATGTTTGCTGCTGTCTCTAGTTATGACACATCTGGTAGAAGCTGGCCTCAGGTGCACGGCATTTTTGAGTAAGGCTTTGTCTTTCCTCTTGTGATGGCACCACAGCTGGGAGATGGCTGCCTTGTGCCAAAATACCCAAATACCCACCTGCCAGGTACATGCACACTCTGCTGGGCAACATCGATGATGCCCGTCATAGCAGTGGAAATCAGGTGGCTACATGCCCTTCCTTCGATCTTTGAGCGACAGGGGAAAGTGTGGATCTGAAATAACCTATGTCTTCCCTTCCTCAGTGACTTTCCCTCCCAGTGTAACTGCTAAGGTTGCTGTGGACACCAGACTACAAGGGAAGAAAAAAGAAAGAGAAAAGAAAAAGAAAAAAAGTAAAATCCAAACAGTTTCTGAAACACATTTCAATTTTCATAGTCCTGTCACCCGATCCGAGTGAAACAGTCAAAGTAATTATGCAACCTTTTAAAATATCACAGTGACATATGAGGTAATGCCACTTTCTACTTAGGCTCCTTTGGGAGCTGCTAGGCTGAGCCCTGTCGTCAGCAGTGTGTTAGAAGCAAGCACTCATCCACCTTCATTTTCACAGGGAAACAGGAGTTCCCAGAACCCAGACAGAATGTCATGGCAGAGAAACACCCCTCTGATGTGAAAGTTCCTTTCATTTCTGAAGGATCATTTAATGAAAAGAGGAGTTGTTATAATTCTTATTTGGGGAGATAAAATGTTTATTATCTGAATGGTTCATGGATCAAACTGGCTGAGACCTGCTGTGAGAGTGTGCTCAGCCATAGGGAAGCATGGAATAAAACTAGAGCTGTAACGTTTTTATAGGCTGATTGCTAACCCCTCTCCATGGATTTTGCCTAAAGTCACATAGAGTCTCTGAGAAAGCAAACAACATGTTTTCCTTTACTAGACCCAATAGTTGTTATTTTAGCATTTCCTTCATAGTGAGTACATGGAATAAGCAAACCCGACTAATCCCACAACCTTTTCTTCAACTCCGTGCAACATAGCAAGCCCATCACATCTTCCTGGACTGGAGAGGAATGAGAAACTGCCCATCTCCTTCTCTCACAGTGGGTGAGAACACATCTCCCTCATCATTTCTGTCTTTATGATTTTTCTTCAAATGTGGCCCAGGCTTGAAGCTTACATGAAGTGCTAAGGAATAGCCATGCTTGGGGCATTGATCGGCAGACCTAGCAGGAATGTTTAGTCATTCCTCTACCCAGTCTGCTTCAGTGAACAAGGTCTTTGTCCTGTGCAAAGGTGCCAGACGTGTTTAGGCTCTCATAAACAACTTCAAAATTCAGTCTGCGCCTACACCCGAGCATATGTTTGCATGCAAACAGAGAAGCCTGGATCAGAAAAAGAAAGGAAAGACTCACGATTAATAGATGGCATTGTCGTATCTGGGGACGTTGAAGATCTGTGCCCCGCAAATTCCCTGTTCCCCCAAGGAAACTGAATATTTTTAGATTGGAGAGGACAGACTTGATTATTTACACAATGGTATGTGATTCCTCTGCCCAAATGTCTCCATGGAAAAGAGATGTCCTCAGGCAGGACTGCCTCTTTGTGTCTGCAGTAAAAGAAAAAGTTATTTTTTAAAATGAGTGAGGAAGAGAATCCAGGCAACTGAAAGACAGTCACTCTTCCCTCAGTTCTTGGAAAAATTATGGAGCAAGTCTTTATGCAAGTCATTTCACTGCACATGAATGGAAAGACAGCAACTGCAAACAGCCAGCATGGATTAACAAGTGACGAACGCATCAGTAATATGGACAGGGGAAGGTAATGAGCCCTCAGCAAGTCTCTTGGTGGCACCAAGCTGGGAGGAGTGGCTGATACACTGGATGTTACCTAAGGACTCAAAGAAGCTGGAGAAATGGATCAGAAAAGGCTTCATGAAATGCTACAGAGACAAATGCAAAGTCCTGCTCCTAGGTAGTCTATCCCCTGTCTCAGCACAGACTGGGGCCAATCAGCTGGGCAGCTGCTCTGTGGATAAGGACCCTGCTGAACCTGACTTCACACTGTGACCTTGTGGGAATGAGGGCTAAGCACATACTGAGGTGTATTAGCAGAAGTGTAAGCAGCAGTCTGAGTAAAGTGGTTATTCCTCTCTTCTCAGGACTTGTGAATATACATCTGGAATAGTGTGTCCTGGTTTGGGCCCTGATCAAAATTAAGGAAAAATTTTTACAGTTATGTTGGCTGAGCACTGGCACAAGTTGACCACAGAAACTGTGACATCTCCATCCCTGGAGGTACTCAAAATGCAACTGGACAAGACTGAGCAACCTGATCTAACTTCAAAGCTAGCCCTGCTTTGAGCTGAAGGCTGGACTACAAGACCTCCAGAGATCCTCTCCAGCCTGAATTTTTCCACAATTCTATGATTTATGATAGCTCTTAGCAAATCCTATGCCATTATGTTGCAGAAAAAATGACCTACACTTTTACAAGGGGGAATGTTTCAAGCAGTATCAGCACTTCCTATTAAAACTTTGGGAATTGCATATATCAATATTTTTTAAATGTTTTTTAACATTGTTGCTTTCATTATGTTCCCCAATTTCAGCAAGAAAATGGATTATTAATAAACACGAATTTTCTAAAATTATATCATAAAAATGCTGGCAAAAACCTGTGGAAATACATTGTAAAAATAAGCAGAAAAAGTATCAATTTCAGATCATAAGGAGTGGAAAGATCTTCAGAATGTCAAAAATAGTGAAATAATTTAACTAGCTCTGTAATTTCTATAATGCAATAAACATATGCATTACCTGCTGGGTAGAAGATATTTTCCATTTGAATTAAGTGAATTCAATCCCATAATTTCCATTCTTTGGTGCTCATTTTCCTTAAATGATCTCCTGAAAGAGTTTCTTGGCAAATATGTTCCCTGAAACAATTCACTTTAAATAAATGTTGCACACATTGAAGAAAAAGCAAATTTCACTTTCATAATTGCCTCACATTCTCACTACAAACTGTTGCATGGAAAGAGCAATACTGCATATAACCTATATGCAAATCTGGACACATGAGTTTCCAGTAGCAAATATTTCTAGTTATTTTCTCACAAACATCTAGGCAGGTGAAGATGGCCCTTCCTTCTTTGTTTATGGTTAGCTGTGCCTGCAGCACAATCACGACAGTTCCTTCTTGTGATGTTCCTATCAGTGCTACCAAAAAAAGTAACCTCTTTATATCAAAAAGCATTGATTTTATGGGAGCACCTGGGAATCTCAAGTCTTATCTACCTGAGAAACCGAGAGCTCCGAAATGTCAGAGATGGCACAGTCTGCACCCTTTCCACCTGCATTACTTTGTCGGCCTGCATATAGTGTTGTTAAGACCTAGAGAAACCTAATGTAACTCTAAATTGTCCTGCTTTTTTAGGGGGAGCTGAACTGGAGGATCCTTGTAACCTGATTTAGTCTGTATGATTGCATCAAATCATCATGATGTGATGATTGCATCTGGATTTTTCTCTGCAGACATCCAGGCTGAAGTAATGTCCAACATTTGACGGAGTGTAGATGTAGCACACTGCTGGAGAAACTGATCTTGGGAATAACCTCTGACCAACATTGTCCTGAGACCAGAGGTATATCCTCAAAACAGAGTTAATAAGGAACAGATACGCATTACTTTCACCAAAACCACTGCTTATCAGGCTGGCCAGGATTTTGTCACTGTCACTGCCCTTTCATTTTCTCCTCAATTGTCCACATCTAGATTTTACCTCTTGTCTTGTAACTTGTAAAAGATTGTTCTTTCTTGTTCTATGTACTAAAATATTTTTAGTTATGAATATTAACAAATATGCCAGTAACTATGTAATGTCAACACTGAGTAATTCTTTCAGTAGATAATATGTGGAAAAGAATGGAAAATGTTTCCACTGAACAAATTTAATTCAAATGAAAACATGTACATAGCAGACACAGAATTTATGAAAAAATATACACAAAACAAAATTGGGCTTAGATCTTTGTGCAAGAAAAATGGCACTACTGCTGTCAGTTTTCTTCTTTTTCTGAATATTTATATTTTTAATTTCTTTCCCTAAAAATATTATATTTGTATTATTCCCCAGCTTTTCTCCCTAACTTAACATATATTTTTTATTCTTTTTTTTCCCCAAATATTCACAGCGTATACCAGGCTGCATTAATAAAATTTGGACCTTCCTTGGATTATTGACAAAGTCAGGAAATAAAATCAGATACGTTTTAGAAACAATCTTTGCAACACCTGGAAGCATTCCAGATTGCTCTGTTTGGTGAACATTTACCAAATTTCATGTTATGTGAAATGTTTTTTAAAAATCTGATTTAATTTTTCAGGTAAAACTTTATTAGCCTTGGAGAAATGCTGTTCTAAAGTATAAATGCTGATCTTCAGCTTGCTTTAATAAGTATGATGAAGTCAATATGGTTATGTTTCCCTTCTCCAGCTGAGACTCTGACCTTCAGTATAACATTTATCTCATTTTCTTCATCCACTAATTAGTCTAGGCCATAAAAATTGTTTGTCTGGCAACATTTAGTCTTGACAAAACAGTGCAGGTTATTGATCATAATTTTATTGTCTTCTAGATGTTCATAAGAAGAAAGGAATTAAATCAGACTCTTCAAATTACTGTGGTATTACTCTGCTCTCCATTGCTGGCAAAATCCTGGCAAGGATACTCTTGAACAGACTAATACCCGCTATAGCAGAAGGAATTTTACCTGAAAGCCAATGTGGTTTCAGGGCTAACAGGAGTACCACAGACATGGTATTTGTTCTCAGACAACTGCAAGAGAAGTGTAGGGAACAGAACAAAGGTCTCTGTGTAACCTTTGTTGACCTCACCAAGGCTTTCAATACTGTGAGCAGAAAAGGTCTATGGCAGATTTTGGAACGTTTAGGTTATCCCCCCCAAGTTCCTTAAAATGACCATCTCACTCCATGAGGATCAGCACAGCCAAGTCAGATATGGCAATGCACTTTCTGAGCCCTTTCTAATAACTAATGGTGTGAAACAAGGCTGCGTTCTTGCACCAACCCTATTCACAGTCTTTTTCAGCATGATGCTCCAAAGGGCCACGGCAGACCTCGAGGATCAGGACGGTATCTACATTCGTTACCTTACTGATGGAAGCCTATTCAATGTAAGGTGACTGAAGGCCCACACTAAGACCTTAAACCATCTTGTCCGGGAGCTGCTTTATGCTGATGACGCCGCCCTTGTTGCCCACACAGAAGCAGCTCTGCAGCATTTAACATCCTGCTTTGCAGACGCTGCTGAACTCTTCGGGCTGGAAGTCAGCTTAAAGAAGACAGAAGTTCTCTATCAACTGGCACCTCAGGAAGTCTTCCTTCATCCCCATATCACCATTGGCCAATCAGAGCTCAAATCAGTCCAGCAGTTTAATTACCTAGGTAGCCTCATCTCCTTGGATGGTAAGATAGACGGAGAGATAGACAACAGGTTAGCAAAGGCATATAGTGCCTTTGGAAAGCTTCATAAAAGAGTTTGGCAAAATAAACACCTGAAGAAAAGTACAAAGATCGGTGTTTACAGAGCCATAGTGCTGTCTAGTCTATTGTATGGATCTGAATCATGGGTCATCTACCGCCACCACCTGCGTCTCCTAGAACGCTTCCATCAACGCTGTCTCCGTACCATCCTAAACATTCCCTGGTCAGATTATGTGACCAATACATCTGTTCTAGAACAAGCAGCAGTCACAAGTATTGAGGCCATGTTGCTGAGAACACAGCTGCATTGGGCAGGGCACGTCTCAAGGATGAAGGACCACTGCCTCCCTAAGATCTTGCTTTATGGTGAACTTGCCACCGGCTGCCACATGAGAGGAGCCCCGAAGAGAAGATACAAGGACTCCCTGAAACAACATCTCAGCCTTGGCCATATTGATCAACATAACTGGTCTACTCTGGCCTCCAGTTGGGAGGTCTGGAGACGCACAATCTATAACACTGCTGATGCTTTTGAGGAAGCACGCAGGATCATCCTTGAGGAGAAAATACAAGGCAGAAAGAATCATGTCTTGCAGAATATACCACCTAAGGAGTCTTTCTGTTGTGCCTTTTACAACTGGACGTGCCTATCTCGTATTGGCCTTTTTAGCCACCAACACGCTTGCAACAAACGTGGGTTTGTTGCAAAACCCTTCCCAAATCTTCGTTCGCGAAGCCTAGCCATGAAAGATGCTCAAAGATTATTTTCCTTATCAGATGTTGAGTTTTGGATTAAAGTACTTTCAAAAATGGTACTTATCAAGAATATTAGCTCTTTTGAGGTTTACTAGTATGCTTCTGTTCTCATTCTGATCATTTCCCAGGGCTTTCATTTTTTTAGAAAGTAATTGCCTATGGTTTGGTAAGTCCTTTATCTGGCTAAGACTGCGTTTATATTTCTTTAGCTTTTTGTCTTTACTCTTAATTAAAGACTCCATATGATGGAGTTCTGCAAAATTGACAACTTTATCTTTTTTGTTTTTTTAATTAATAATGAATTTTTTCCTAAGATTGCTTTCTTGAATTCATTAAAAGCTGATAAGGACTTTATTTACCTTATTGATATAGAAGCTTCTGGTTACCAGCTTCTCATTATTCTCAAATCATCACTCAGCAAAATGATAAACCCCATTAGAGTCAAAGGAAAGACTCCACGCTGATTTCTGTTGGTGGAAGCTTGACCAGGACCCCTCTGGGTAGTACTCCAACAAAAAGTATTTGTTACAGTTTCTGAGATGGATTAGAAACAATTTTTCATTTCATGTAGGAGGATACTTAGATGAATTTTTACAGCAATGTTTTCCTCTACTCTCCAAGGAAAAGGTGACTGCTACTCTCATATGTTTACCAGATTTAAATTACTCACCTCTCCTAAGTCCATTAAGAAATGATACATTTTTTTTAATTATTATTTTGCCAGACAGCAAGAATGCAAGCTTTCTTGTGCTACTCCATCAATTACTTCATGGCTAGAGTGGAAAGGTTGCTGCATTCAGGGGCCAGAGGGTGATTTACTCTGCAAAGTTAGTACAGTAAACTGAATCCTTGGCTTATTTAGCAGAAAGACAGGTATCCGCTAACATAGAGTCAACAGCTTTTGAAAAACTGTCTGTGAAGAAATGACTCATGTTTTGGGCAGCCCCCAAAAAATCATATTTAAAGTGAGGGCCCTTCAATTTGAAGAATGTAGCCAGTGTAATCTAACAGCAGCAGTGACTTCAGTAGCACTTTTGGGAAGTATCAGGTTTTCTGATCACTTTGGGAGATGTGGAAAGTGAATCTTCAGTGGTTGCACTGATATAATCTCAATTAACTCAGCTATAATCTTAGATACTTGCTACAAATGCCAGCATCACTTCATTTCAGAAAGGGGATCGTCATCCAGACCTTCCATGTTATTTTAGCTCGAGTTCAAACTTTTTTTTTTCTCTCTCTCTAGCAGTTTGCAGCAAAGCGTGGCTAGTTGTGCTAGGTAGGCTGGGCCATACAGAAACTAGTAGTAACTCTCTACTTCTGGGCTTCCTCACCTTGAATGCTTTGAACTGTGAAAACAGTCTTTCAGTGAAAAAAGCTCCCCCACAAGATGCTCAGGGGAGGGAGCAAAATGTTCCTATTAAGACCTTGAATGAAGGACCATAAGTGAGGTTGGAAGGAACTTTGAGCAACCTGGTCTAGTGGAAGGTGTCCCTGCCCATGGCAGTGGGGTTGGAACTAGATGATCTTTAGTGTCCCTTCCAACCCAAACCATTCTATGACTCTACGAGCATACATGGCTAAAGATGTCAGAATGAAGATTCACTTAGGTACATATTCTTACCATGCTGGTAGGTTTTATTAATTGACTAATTGCACAACCTCAGTGCAATTAACATCAGACAGAATAAATAGTAAAAATAAGATTCATCTGCTTATACTCTAATTTAAGGGTTCTGCTGTTTGCAAACCTAACTTGTGGATACAAACATCAGGTTAGTACAGAGGTTTCCTAAGCTGGTACCAGCCTGATTATCATCACTGCTATAATTGTCTACTAGCACATTGGATTACTGCCTGTGTGCTGAAAGAGCCCTAAATAACCAATCAGTGAACTACCAGGACACTGTCATACATGCATCAAAACTAAAATTGTAGCCTTCAGCTTACTTACCCCTTGGATATGTCTTATTGGTTCAATTACTACAGCATTCTCCAGGAGGTACCTATCAGGAACTGAAATAAAAGGCTGTGTAGCCACAAGCAGGAACATTGAACAATATGACAAAACTTCTTTCACTGGCACAATTGACCCATGGAACTGCATACATTCTCAAAACATAATAAACACAAAGACGAAAGAAGAAATTAAAAACTGCAATATTTTTCTTATTAGCACAGACATGGTATTTGTTCTCAGACAACTGCAAGAGAAGTGTAGGGAACAGAACAAAGGTCTCTGTGTAACCTTTGTTGACCTCACCAAGGCTTTCAATACTGTGAGCAGAAAAGGTCTATGGCAGATTTTGGAACGTTTAGGTTGTCCCCCCAAGTTCCTTAAAATGATCATCTCACTCCATGAGGATCAGCACAGCCAAGTCAGATATGGCAATGCACTTTCTGAGCCCTTTCTAATAACTAATAGTGTGAAACAAGGCTGCCACCTAAGGAGTCTTTCTGCTGTGCCTTTTACAACCAGACGTGCCTATCTCATATTGGCCTTTTTAGCCACCAACACGCTTGCAACAAACGTGGGTAGAGCCCTTCCCAAATCGTCGTTCGCGAAGCCCAGCCATGATGATGATGATGATGAGCATAGTAAGAAAGCCACTGATGAGAACAGACTGCAAAAGATGCATGAACAATGAGGAATGAAAAACAACATTTAAATATCATATTGCAAAAATATAAAAATGACGTAGCCTCAAGACAAAGATCATTAATAGCAAAATCAAGGACAATTTTCACATAGGTTTTCTCCAAGATGGCAGCTGCTGTTAGGAGCTGATCCAAAGCCTACTGAACTCAATGGAAAGATTTAACTTCAATGGACTTGGGATCTTTTTTGCTTTTGGCTGAAAGAATTGCATTACACCAAGTTAAAAGAAAGAAGAGCTGGCAAACGATAACTGAGACTACAGCACATTTAGGGTCAAAAGATCTTAATTGCTGGATCAATTCATCCCTGGTGTGGTTCCACCATACCTAGAGGATTTGCAGAGTCAGTTTTGTAGTGACTGATATGCCATTTGTGATTTCCAATAAGTTTGTACGTCAGGGTAGAATTTGACCCAGTGGACCCAACTGAACTGTAAAGTTTAGTGAATTTGAATACAATAGCCCTATTGGTTTTTCTAAACCTATAGGTTTTTCTTAACACATTAAAAGGCTATATTTTATTACTCTAACCTCACAGCTATGAAATAGAGCTCTCCAATGATATAACTATTCTATGTCATTTTCTTCCCAGCAGCTGCTGGTGGGAATTTCACTGTTTCTGAAATAAATATGATATACATATATACCATACATGAAGGGAAAGAGAGAGCAATAGGAAATACAATGAACTGACTCAAGATATGTTATGTATTTGCACACATTATTAATGATCTCATAGCTCAGAAGTGGTGGAGGGAACCTGAGCCACTTGTGAATTATGAAAGGTCATCAATAACTCATAGCAATATATGACACATCCATTCAGGTCATCCAGACTTACTCCATGCTTGGATCTGTTTATCTAACACCAGTTTTGGTTTAGTCTGTTCTGTGTGTTGATTTCATAGTACATCGTGTAGCAATGAGACCTCTTGGCTACACTCCCATGTAAGATTACTAAGTTTGAATTATAAGAGAATCTGAAACAAATTTTCAGAGTATCAGTTGGTTGAACTAGATCACACATATCTACTTCCAACGACATGTGTGTTAGCATTAAGTAAAATAACTTAGATATAAATATATCAGATTGGTTGTGTGCATGTGCATCTGCAAAAACACTCTCACATTTCATACACATGAAACTCAAAACTTTTCCTCATGCTTATTTCTCTCCCTAAGAAACTGAAATAGCAAACATGCAACAGAAATTACTTTGATAATAATAGCATGAGGCATACAAGTACTACAGAGATGAGCATAGTAGAAGAATGAAATTAGTTATGATCCAGTTTTTCACTGTCTTAAAAGAAAGCTAAAGGGCACATTTTATTCTCAGTCATGTGTCTGAAACTGAACAATTAGGTATAATCCATATAGAGAGAAGGGAATAATTTACCTTTTCTATTTTTAAAGACTGTACATGTTACAGTTATACATAAACCATATTTGAAAATGCAATTCTGAAAAAATATGATTTTGAATGGGTTTTGTCCAAGGAATCTTAATAAACTGGTTAGAAAATATTAAATTCCTCTGCTGTTTCCTCTTGATAATACTCACTATATCAAACTGACCAGCAGTGCCCGTTATTGACTGCCAAAAGTTCATGGCAATACCCTGGGGCAGAGCTCATTTCTTCCAGCCCCAAGTACCCCTGTGTTTATTACTTCATGAGCTAATGGAAACTCGGTGTGGGAAATACATGGCACGTGGCACATCGTGGGGAGCTGTGATGAACACACGTTTTAGGCAGTGCTGCATACTTGTAAAGTGTCTAATCCTAGCACTGTCATCGCTACTCACACGTGCAAATTCTCAGTACAGATCAACATCCAACAGCTCTGTGGCAAGACAGGATGCATTTTAGTGACCTACAGATGTACTTTTTGGGATGGCTGCAAACATTCAGGCCTCTAGATAAGCACCCCACCTGGCTCTGTGTTGACTCAAATGCTACATAAACTGTTTTGTAGTGTTCTTACATCAACTCAGCACAAAAAAGAAAGTCTCAAGACCAAAATCCTCTGAGCAATACTCTCATCACATATGCTGTTTGAGGCAGACGCTGAAGTCATTTATCTACACAGTTGTTCTCCCATCTGACAAAAAAGCCTAAGCCAAAGGGTCTTTGATAACAAAGAAAAATTAATTCCATGCATGCAATTCTTGGTCTTTTCAACTAGTTTAATCGAACTCTCATGGTAAGTCATTTCAGATTTTATACATGAAATAGAACATTTTGTTAATAAACCAGAACACTAAACAAACACAATTTTTGTCAGGGCAGGAGAATAGCTCCCAGGCAAGCAACAACACAGAGCAACTCTTTCTACAGGCTGCTGGGCACTCCACATCATAAGAGAAAGTGGGTGTTACCTGTTCACAGGCAAAAGATGGAAAAAAGCATGGTGTCACCTTTTGCTGTCAAAACCTTCCCTCATCTTAATGGCAAATGTGCCTATCTAGAAGTGACAGGACACTCTGCAAGTAGTTTTAATGCTTTCTCCCTCACTTTTTCATCTTCTCTTTTAGAAAGTTTCTTACCTTTTTCCCTTCTATCACTTCAAAGTTGCCTTAAAACAACAACTGAGTTATAAAGTTATTGTTGAACAGTTTTCTTTTTTCTCTCTTTTTTTTTTTTTTCCAAACAAGACAGATAACTTTCTCAAAGTTAAAATAAAAGCAGTGGTTGCAACATGGCAACTTCATTCCCTCCTATTGAGCAGGCTCTCCTTTGAGGAGTTGTAAGGAGACTCCAGGACCCGTGCTTAGTTCAGACATTGTTGTGACTCCTTGGTTTCTGCTGAAGCCGTATGACTCAGTGCGACAGTGTAACAGGGTTGAAGTGCTGAAGACCTTTGCACAGCAATGCAGGGCTCTTTGCTGAGTAAGATGCCAACACCATTCATGAAGAGACAGAGGAATTACTTCAGACTCGTATCTTACATATAGACATTGTTAGTTATGCTAAAGAGCTGTGGCAGTTTTATTGTAGATGGATGTTTCCAACCAATGACACCCTTCCCAAGAGGAGAAAACTGTTAAATGATTAGGCCACAATCAGAACAATAATCTGTAATTGATTGAAGATAAAAAACCATTGAACATAAGCAAGAGGAAACCATCAGAAACTGAGGTGAGTGGCAAAGCATAACGGATGATACCCAGAGCTGCAACCCAGAAAGCTCAGAGCTGCACAATTTTATAAATGAATGAACCATCCCACTGTTAAATATATTGCACTATCTCTGTCAATTTATATAAAATAATTGCTGATTTTTCCTACTATTAGATCAGAGTTAGGCCAATGAACTGTTCAATATGGCTGCAGAAGTCAGGTGCTCCAAGTGCTGTGTTGATTGGTCCAGTGCACATACTTAAACACAGCAAAGTAGAGTACACCGGAGTCTGACTAACACAATCCTGGCATGAGAGTAGGATCCAAGCCTTGTTTTTCTCATCCATACATCACCACCACATTTTTCAAGTGCCACTGTCATTAAGTTAAGATATAAAGCAATCCATCATTTAAAGCCATTAAGTAAACATTTTTGGGTCACAAAGATGGCCTTTCATATACCTAGGTCTGAAAAGAAGACCACTTTCCTGATGGGGTAAAGGGAATTAAGCACAAGAATGCAACACACTATCAACAAGTGAGCTTCATCACTAATTAATTATGATTTGCATGAGATTTATGCTTCATGGTTGACTGCACCTTCAGACAAATCACAGCAACGAACTCATCCTTGTATTACCTATGGCCCCACAACAATAACCCTAGCTCCCTCGTTTCTCCTCACTGCAGGACACCTCAGTCCTCTACTACAACATCCTTATGCCCTTTCTATGCTTTCTTCTCCTACCTATATCTTTTAATAACTTTCTCTAGCTTACTGGTGAGTCGAAGGACATCAAGACCTTTGTAGGGACCAGAGCTACGTGAACACTAGTTCGACTAGCTCAGACACCAGTGCTATTTGCTCGACTAGTTAGTCAGGAGTCAAACACTTTTCCATAGTACAGCCCACAACAGTGCTGCAGCTGCCCTGTGACAAATTCTGCCTCATCTCTCCTTTGGAAGGAGAAGACAGCATAGCTGAGGTCCTGATAACTGTAGATCCTTATTCTCTTCCACCATACATCTCACAAACCTTTTGCAGGAACGTTTTGTGTCGGAGACTTAAACCCTCTGTTAAAGCTTGATAAAATCAGCTAATGAATTGAAATATTAACAGTGAGGAAAAGAACTGACATATCCACCCATAATGTGGATAACTACATAACATAATCCCCTTACTCTAAGAACTACTGTTGATTTCACACAAGCACATAAAAAGATGCCACTTTAGTAGAAAGTAGAAAATTTCTTACACAATTTAAAATACTTCCTGTTGTGCAATTTTTGTGTAGATGCTCAAAACAGTATGGTAATGCACAATTCAAGCTGATAAAGAAAATTCCAGGAGTAGCAGAGATACTACTCTCTAAATCACACTACCTAAATCACCTTGGCCAAATGAAGGAGATTTTCTGCTCTTCACATGTCAAATCTAAAGATAAAAATTGTCAGGGTCAAGGATTACCTAGGGTGTCTTTGAAGCTTCATGTAATGTTTAGAGGAATAAAAATATGCATTCGACACACAGATGCACAATCTTCTGTTAACAATAAAGTTCCTATGCTTTTGCAAGTCTTGTTATCAATAATTGCCCTTCAACTCCAGAAAAGCTGTTCTGTGCTCAGGCTTTTGCTGCTGTCCTGAAAAATTGCTTGTTCCGTGTTCAAGCCATAGGCGCTGCAACTGTTCCCAACTACTTTGAATTCTAGTCAATATTTTTGATGTCCAATGTTTTCCTCCATGTAATTTATTTAGGCATTTGTAAAAGATGAAGGAATGACAACAGCTGGTAAAGACAACAGCAGAAAGGAACACCAGCTGAATAAGTTAATGCACAATCCCATTTAAAAATCGAGATGTTTCTCTCCTTCAAGTTTCAGCATGATATTTAGCAACCATGCTTTTCACAGAGTCCTAGACCCAGCAAAAAATGCTTAAAAGTTAAACCACTCAAAATGGAAGTAACAATGTTTTAAACACAGTCTGCTGCCTCCATGCTCTAGACAGCTGCTGCTAAAATATGGATGGTGTGGAAGCAGAGAGAAAAATGAAATAGGGAATTATTTTTAATGTGTAAATCAGTAAGATTCTATAGGAGCACTGTGTATAATTAGAAAGTAAGGATTCCAAAAGTGTACAGCATTTTTTCCTGTTCAGGTACTTTATGATATAACAGTTTGGAAATATCCACCACTTCTTTTCATCACAGCAGGAACTAAGGCTATTAGTCAATATACCAGGATGCTTTATTACCACTGGGAGCTCAGATCAGTCCATCTGTACCATTACTTGCAGGTGGAGAGTTTTCCTCTGGTAATTAATACATTTCCACCTCTGTCTAATTAAAAAGATCCAGTGCATTCTTTCTCATTAAAAAACAAATGTGGAGCTTTGCAACTTTTCTAGTTTGGGGCTGTAAAAGAACCTCAAAATTCCGAATAACTTCCTAAAAGTAGTCAGTTTCCTCATTCTAGTGGGTGCTACAGCCCTGGTAATAAAGCATCTTTGCTAAAAAATACTGTCTGCAGACTGACTCATTCTGGTGGCATGAGAGAGTGATTCAGAGTGGGAGTGCTCTGCAGGGAATCTGTGACAGTCTTTCATAAGCTGCATATTCTTGACTTATAAAAACAAAAGCAAAGGCATATTGTGGAGATCATGGAGTCTCACTGCTGGGCCACAGTGTTTTAGCTGAAGATTTCAAACTTGCATACAACAGGGTACTTGAGAAAAGGGTGCCATATAAACTCAAAATCTAGTGTGAGATTTCTGTCTCCATTGCTGTCTGTACAAATCAACAAAATCTCAATTATTCTCCCTTGAGGCATCTTGTGGATTTTGCTTTTCTCTCAACAGACTGACTCCACTCCTTTGAAGTGGCAAGCGGAGACAGTGACTCTCCTCTCTGGGGTAATATGCAAAATGAATGTGTTCACATACAGCTGCCTTCTTTCTTGGCATATCTGAAGGATACTTGCACCAGATTCTCATCCAGATCATACCAGTGTAAATCTTGAATAATTTAGACAGAAATCATTACAGATGAGGAGAAAAAGCTCCCAACAGACTCCAACGGGTGACTGGCCTAAGCAAAGTCTGCAAGACTACTGTAAAGACACCTGAGACAGATGTCTTCANAAGACAGTCCCAGGGCACTAAGCTCTTAACTTACATGACCTTGCTCAGTTTTCCAAATAGTTGGAACTGGGGAAGAGATAGAAGCTTGGGATACACCCCACCTTCCTTTTGCTTTGCACCTTCCGACACTGCTGGGCCTCCTGCAGGGTGTTGTTCTGCTCCTTCAAGTGTGGGAACCACAGGCATTTCTGGCACTTGCATGCAGCACTTTCAATATACTCTCCTCTCTACTCACACCTACATTAAGTATAAAAGACAGTGTTTTCCATCAACACTTATCAAAGTGCCAGTACTATGAGAAGAAAAACTAAGGGAAGGAGGGGAATTCAGCTAAGAAAATGAAACTACTGCCATCAGCTCATTGAAAACTCTTCTAAAAGCTTTTTCTTCCGTATTCCCTACCAGAGTGCCAAACAAACAGTAATTAAAATATAACTTATGCTCAAAGGCACAGATTATTCTTCCCACTGGATTTCTTGAGTGGTTCTCCTGTCTTCTTGCATCAGTGTTTCAGACTGTGAGCTTTCTGAGACATGACTTTCATTATCTCTGGGTCATTAGCAGCTCATAATTCAATGTCAGATAATACTTATAAAGAGAGGCAAAGGGCAGACCCTTTTCAAATTGTGGAGGCAAATGTATTGCACTGCACTGTGTAAAGTCAAAACTGTATGCATTAGTTACCAGGCAGTGACAATGCTGGGCATTGCTGGTTAAGAAAAGTGGATGGCACAGCACACTGCCATCAGCAGTGGGATTCAAAGGCACACATTGAAGGCTAGGTTGAGTCAAAGATGAGTCTTCATCTGGTGACCTTGGTCACCAGAACAGAATCCAAGACCCAGATGGGTTTAACTAGGACAGAGTTGTAGGTTCAGAAGAATAATCTAAAAATACCCCTGAAACCCTCAAACTTTGTTTTCTACTGTGATCAATAGAAACCATGAGTCACAGCAATGCATCTGGACTCCCACGCAACTTTGGAGTTTCTGCACCAAGTGCAGAAGGTACCTCCAGCTACCCAGCCCTTGCAGTTGGTTCCATGGAATCTGCCAAAGTCACCTAGAAAAGCAGGCCTAGGATCACTCTTTTAATAATTTCAGTATTTCACAGTGAAAGTAATTTTTTTAAAGAGTATCTTAGTGACTATGCATTTACTTGGGAAGCAGACTAGGCTTCATTCTTGTGTAAATCTGAAATCCACACACTTCTACCCTCTCTTCCTGACATCAAATTGATCTCCAAGAGCTATTTTACCTCATCAGCATGCACACAACAAGACCAGCAAAAGCTTCATCCAGAACAGAAGAACATATGACTTTTTAACCTAACAGGAAGGTGCTCATGACTATTTATTTTTTCAATCCAGAGTCTATTTGAAAAAAAAAAAAATATGAGCAGTCCGTGGAGTGCAGACCAACCCTGGGGTACACTGCACCAGATGAACATCCTGACCCCCAGCAGCCTGAGTCATCTGCTGTCTTGGTTTTCATTCTGGCCATGTGAATCCCACATTATTTGCAGCACCATAATGCCACTTTAGTAGGAAAGGTTGGAAGAGCCCTCCCACACAACCTTACTGTCATGGGTATGATTCAAGGTACTCCCCAGTTCAGTAGTAAATGTGGGCTTGAATGCCCTCAGGCTGATGAGAGTGGTGTACCCAGCTTTCCTACTCCTTAGTCATAGCACCTAACTCACAATCTAATATGTAAAGGTAGTGAAGTTTGTTTGTTGGTGTTTTTTTTCAAGTAAAACAAGGACTGCAGATGATGAGCATGCTCCTATCTCATGTTCCCTGTGCATGGAGCATCACTCTTCAACCACACCACTCAGGTAACCATAAGAAATACTTCTCCGATAGTAGGGAACAGGATGCAGCCCAAAGATTATGTGGTACTGTCAGTATCTAGAGGCTCTTTGGGACCAAAACAGAGATGGCCAGATAAGGAACCTGCTGAGACAACAAGTTTGGGGAATCACAGGTTTTATTCACCTAAAACCTACCACGGTGCCAGTAATCTCATTATAGATGTGGCACCATCTGGTTTTCTTGCACTCATCAGAAACATCCTCCTCCAGGGCACCAACACTTACCAACAAACCTCACCAGTTGCCTGATGCAGGACTCCAATGCTCACTCATCTCTGTGGCTGACCTTTGCCTTTCTGTAAGCAACTGAACAACTGACATCAGGGTGTGGATACTCTCTAGGATGGCTGATCTCCTAAGAAGCTGAGTTATTTCACTGCACTGAGAGCAGTATATGGGTTTTTTGCTAAACGGTCTTCAAATAAAATAACTTTTTTCATATGACTTTCAGAATCTTGTTTTGTCAGCAGAACAAAATAATGTTCAATATTGTTACTTAGGGATATTTTTTAAATTATCATGTCAGTAATTTTTCCTTGCAACTTTTTATTTCTTTTTCTGCAAATAGCTATTGTGCTTTAAAGCCTTCTCAGTTAAACACACTAAAAAGCAACTTCAGTTGTGACCCTAGACAGATACTGCTGAGCCATGTTTAATTTGTCTGGATTTTGTTGCTAAATAAATTTTTAAAATGAATTCCACATCTTTTCAAGGATGCTGGGGGAAAGGATGAAAATACAGTTCTATATGACCTGATGAAATTCTTTGTTCCTGTGGTGTAACATGTCACTGTGTTAAACTTCCCTTCTTCCGCTACATACACATCTCAACACATTAGGAGGCAAAAGTGCTTTAAAAGTTGGAGAAATTCATGGTTTTGGAATTATCTTACTTTTCTATCATTTCGTGGAGGACATTATCTGAAAAATTTCAAAGTGAAAGATGAGAGGGTCGAGCAAACAAAAAATGAAAATATATGTGTCTCTTCTTAATTCAAAGTTAAACTTGCATCTATCACAGCGGAACTTGTCCTAGAGTGAAGGGGGAAGAGGATAAAGGGAGAAAAGAACCAAATGACAGCAAATTTCATGGATTTAAAAGGAAGTAGCTAATGAAGTTTAGAAATGTGGGAATGAGTTTGTCACTTTCAACATGTAAAAATACACAGTCATCTCAAATTAGGCATGAACCATATGTTTGAAATGTGCAGGTACGTGGCAATTCTACCAGTTGTTGGTGAAGTATTAACAGCGCAAATTTGGCCCCTTGTTTTCAGAAGAACAAGAAAAGTGGATTGTTTCTCTGATGGACTCATGTGACAAGGTTGGAATGCTGGTGTCCCCCAGAATTCAATAGGCTGCAGATACAACAAAGCTGAGACTCCAGAGAGAGTTTCACAGAATAAGAGGAAGTTTTGTGTGCATAGATTGACATGAACATGGCTTTGGGTGTCAGGCCTACATAATCAAGAGGGCAGGAAAGTGGTCTGAAACACTAGGGCTTCCATTCAGAAAAGGCACCTTGGACACTTTGGAAACAGAAAATTTTAAAAAAACAGTTTGAAACCGTAGGTCTCCTTTTCCATGATAAGGGTCTGCTGCCACCTCCAGCTCAGTTGTCACCATTGCTAAGTATCTCCCAGCTTCAATCTGGTGAAGTAAACACCATGATCTTGACATTCCAAATGGTTCCACCTGCACTCTGGCACCAAGTGACCTGAAGGGTAGGTCTGAGGCTGAGGCAGCCAGGACCCCTCATCACTCACCTGGAGCAACACTCACCCTGCCAGGCTGCAGAAATCCCAGCATTGCTCCCTGGGAAGCTCTTAATCTCCATCCAGGGTTTACAGTGCCAACTCTACCTGAGATGCAGGCAGCTCCCAGGTTCCTCACTAGTCATCTGTTCCTGCAGTGTGAAGCCGGAAAGGCTCTAAGCCCATATGATCCTTCCTAGAAAGGTCACAATAGCTTAGGGGAAGGAGGTATGTGCTGATAGCCCAAGCACAGCCTGTGCGTCTGTAACTGAAATCTCCAGTGAAGAGATCGTGTAACCACACATTTCCCCCAACAAACCTTCCCTGTGACCAGAAGGAGATTACAAAAGGTGAATAAACTAATACACATTTCATTACTGTTTACAAACAGATAAGTCCCCGATATTTTATAAATGTGCATGAAGGAAAGAGTTTTGATCATTTCTGCATTGCACAAGTGACACTACAAGGAATGAAAACAGGTCCAACAGCCCTGCTCTGAAGATTTTTGCAGCTGAAGGGTAAGATCATGTTTTGTGATTATGAATAGCAGGGAGGAGAAGTTCTTTCTTCTTTTCATTTGTACCATTCGCAGTGGTACCTCTGTGAAAATACAAGGCAGTCATGAATGACAAGGGCTGTAAAGCGGGACTGCCATGGGATGGAGTAAAAGCAGAGATGGAGATCAACAGTTAATCTTTATAACAATGTCTTAAGTCAGACAAAACAGAGACTAGGATTACAGTATGGAAAGAGAAGACACACTCGGGAAGGTCACTATTTCATTTAACTAATTTGAGGTCAGAGCAAGGTAGGGCAGCTGGAAAAAAAAATGGAAAATGTTCTTTGAATGATTTTATTAATCATGACAGGATATAGAGCTGAGAGAAAGAAGAGAAAAACCTTATTCTTTTGAGTAGCATTTTAAAACAGTTCCATCTTTACTGAACACAGTAAAGAAGTATTTCTTCAAGCAATGGATAGGGAGGAAGACTTTAAAGCAGTTTTCTGGGGCATTCATAGATTCTTCTTTGATGGTTTTCTATGTCCATAGCAGAAATAGCAAGGAGCACTGAAGTCTATACTGGTAAATATAGTAGTAAATTAAATATGCTAAGGACTAGTCTCTGTTCCTGAGGGTAGCAAGCTGCAAACAGCCCACATCTGTATTACTAACTTCACTTACTCTCCAGAAATGGGTGGCCATCACCAAGCTGCTCTTCTGGAGTTTCTCCTCCCCTGTGCTAATTTTGGACCCACCAACCAGAAACGGTGACAGCTGACCTAAGCCAAACCCATGCTAAGGACTCTGCTAACAGTTTAGCTCTATGGGCAATCACTTTCCCATAGCCTGGAAATATGGAGCCACCATTCAGCAGCTATCAGTACGCAGGATCCCACTGGACCTCACTTCCAAGACAGATTACCTTACAGACAAATTTTTATTACCTTAATCATCTTCCCCTTTGCCTATCATTGAGGTGCAGCAGCTGGAACTCTTTCACACTGATCTTTTTATGCCAGTGGAAACTTCCAGTATAAGATCCTACCCTAGTTCCCTGATCGATGATGTAAATGGCTCTTCCAGACCTGAATTTATAGTGAAGACTATCTTTTGGGAGCACAGAACTGACTGGCCCTTGCCATGCCCCTGCTCAGGAGTGGCATCTGGAGGAAGTGGGGAAGGGACCCAGCTATTGGGTCTGCAAGCGTGAGAATCACAAACTTTGAAAAACGTTCTCCCTTTAGCAGGAGACAAAAAGGTGACAGCTGTCACCACAACCCTGTCATTGCATTAGCAGTGCTCTTGTCCCACTTTTGGGGGAAGGACCCTGTCCCAATCCCAATCCATGGAGCAGGGGCCGTTCCCCAACAAACCTGTTTATTCATCTGTTAAACACTTGGTCCTCTATGTTTCATCAAGCAAAGCACCTACCAAAGGAGACGGGAGCTTTGTCTGAGAGGACTCTGCAGGTTTTTGGCCTTTCATTTTAATGGTTAAGCAGCTCTGAGCCTCAACCTTCAGCAGGGCTGAGGAGATCCGTGCAGATGGGAGAATGCTCCTTCTTTTCTTGTGGTAAAATTAAAAAGAAGCTCATATATCATAAAATGTGACAATTCCCATAGTAGTTCTTTTGGGGCTCCTTCTACCAAGGAGTTGTAGCACTGCCAGGCAAAAGCAGAAATGATCTTAATCACCCAGACTCTAGGAAAACACTATATCTTTTTTGTGAATCAAGTTTAAACAGAAGTTATGCAGGAAGGACCAAGTCAAAAAACCACTTTTTCCAGATGTCAGAAAGATTGAAACACACATGAGGGGAAAAAGCAGTATTATGAACTTTTAGCTTGATATATCTGGTAGGTGAAAGAACTAATGCTGTAAAGAAAATGTTTGCGTAGTGCCGCTGAGTCTGCTCTAGACTATAACACTGGTTCAAATAGCACTTTCACCAAATGTTTCTTAGTCATTCTGGTGCTTGAAGAGCAGAAAGTACAGGGAGGAGGAGAAAAAGAAAAATCTAAATGTGAACACTAAGTTCTATTTACTGAGATAAAGATTGAAGAAATAGATATGGTATAGAAAATGCTCTTGAAATATGTTCCTTGTTATAAATAAACCATGTTGCCAGCACTTAAATAAAAAAAAATACAATCCCTGTTGAGAGTCACAGGGGAGCAATACCATCACAAGAATATCTGCTGATGCAGCTGAACTATGCTTAAGACATCTGCTGAGATGAAACTACTTTGTGGCTGGAGGTATTAGGAAAAAGAGAGTTACTTCAACAAAAAAATAGCCAGTGTGTGAAAACAAAACTACACCAAACTGTAACAGAACGTGCACTTCTACAACTGTGGCACCACCATACCATAGTTACTCCATCAATCTGTCTGCCTCAGAAGTCAAGCAGAAGATTGTAAAAAAGGCCGATAAACGAAGAAACCTCCCCCACACACCACTTTCTGTTGAAACCTCAGATCCTGAGCAGAGTCACAAGATATTAAGAGAAAATGAGGATCAAAAACTAAATGGGATTTACAGCCAATTTATTCAAAATAAGTCCCTCGTCCACTTTGCTGCCAAAGCTCTGAGTTCAGCCCCCGGGAGGTCTGCCTGATGCTCCCTGCTACTGTCATTAGCACCCAGAGCAAGGGGAGCAGCGCAGTGCTCAGCAAATGCCCCAGAGTAGAGCTGTGACACTGCTGCAGGCAGGCAGAGAAGCACAGCATGCAGGCAGTCAGCAGCTGTGCCTTATTCATACTGACATGCACCACTTGACCAAGGGTGAGTTTTAAAACAATTTCCTTAACTTGGAGTGGCTCTCACTTTGGTTAGCAAGTGGCTTTAAGCTGGTTTTGTTGCAGTTCATTCTTCAGTGGCTAGAGTTACACCAGGTCAACTGTTTGACCAGAAGATAGATAAGCAACTCACTTTAGTTAAACTGCTTTAAAAGCCAGCTTTAACAAAACACAGGTAGTTTCTGCACACAAACCATACCTTGCCTTTTGAGGGCTGCAGCCTTCCATTTAGTTTTTTGTAATGAGTACAGTTCTCTGCGCTGCTTCTGTAAGGAAAGCAGGAATTCTCATTTTCACTTTTGGCATGCAGTCTTTACTCCTACTTTTTAAAATAGTGCATAATAATTATTAACCATAGGTCAGGGCTTCAAACAACAAGGGACAAACTGGCAGATCTAGTGCACCTGTACATCGGAGATATAATTCAGAAATACTGAGGAACAGGTGTCCCCTCCTATGTTCAAACTCTCACTTGAAACAGCAGAGTGTTACCATAAATCACCCTTCTCCTCCTATTCCCTTCTCTCTGATTTCTGCTCTTCCTATCTAAAATTATCACAACTGTTATACACAGCTGTTGTCTCAGGTGTCACTCAATAAACATCTTCACCCCACCTCACTGTTTTCCACTGATACTCCTCCACCAGCATTAAAGAAATATTTGTCAGCCAGCCTACTTAGAGTTCACGTTACCCTTTTCTGCCAGCCTAACAATACTATTTGCCTCAATTTTTGGGTTGTCACGGGTTTAAAACATGAGTCAACTCCAGGATTATCTTTTATTCTTTTAGAAAGACCTTGGGAGGCAATCAAAAACCCAATTTCTCTAACAGTCTTAACTGGTACCTTTTCACCAGTACAGAAGGGTCAAGGCTTTGTGTCTCAGATGCGTGATGCATTGCACAGCCATGAAAGGGTTGTGAGCAACCAGAAAGAGGATTCCTCAGATAATTCTCCAGCCAGTGGCAGCTTTTTTATGATGATACAACACATGAAACTTTAACTCCCTGCTAGTGCATTTTAGTGAATTAACAGCTCAGAAAATGCTCAAAGTCCCCTGTTCACATGGAAAGCAGTGGTAGCCTCTCTGATTTACCTCTAGTCCCTTAAGTAATAACTCAGTAACTGAGGTAGCTTTATTAATACATACTTGACAGACAAAAAAGGTAATGACAGTCTTGTCATGACAAGTCTCGTGGCTGTTGCTTTGCCTCACTGCTCTTGCTTTCTGTTCCTGTTTACTGGGAAGCCTGACTCATCTTCTACTTTTATAGTATAGAGTAATGCAGAGTTGGGGGATTCCCTGATGGAAGAGCTATTTACAATTTAGTTGTAATCAGCAAAGTTCCTACAGGATTTTGTATATATATAAAAATATATGTGCATGTGTACACACTCTCTCCTGAATCTAAGGAGGTGCTCATATGGTAGCTTTTGCAAAACAAAACATTAAGGACAAAAATAAGTTTCTGTATGGATACTTAGAAGTACCTCCACAAGCACAACAAGCTGAGAAAGTATAGGCTGTTTTTATCATCCTCTGATTAATACGAACTTAAGAAACATACAGGCCATTAGAAAAATTGTACAAAAAGGCAGCTCTCTGAAGAAATACAAATATTAGTCATCCTAAAATTATTGAAGGAAGAAAAGAGATGTTTGGTATTAAGTATATCTTTTTGGTCACATGTAGAGTATAGGTGATAACATGATGCAGATGGTCTGTGTCATGATTTGTAAGCACTTAATAAAAATGCTTCAAGATCTCCTACTGCATAATAAGTGATACACAGGTGGTCTTGGCTTACTGGCCATTTCAGTGGGGCCAATTCAGTGGGACTCAGTGTTAAGCGTATCTGTATTGCTTGTTCACATGTGTTCTGGTTCCATGTATAGTCCTTTCAAACATTAAATGCCAATCCCAAGCATAGAAGGCTTTGAAAATCTATCAGAGGTTGTACTTACAGCCTTTGCAGGAGTGCATTCGTATTAAGAATAACTTATGACCTAAGATGTCTGTTTCAAAATAAACTTCTTCACAGGAAACAAGTGATGTCTGACATCAAACATTATAAAAAGAGTTTTCCTCCTTTCTGAGAATCACTTAGAGTGGTCATGCAGGGAATATGTACTGTGTTCATTGTGAGCAGGGTACATGCTCATCTCTCCCATTAGATATCATATCCCAGTGGTGCATTCTTCACTCAACCAATGGCCCAGAGAAAAGAGAAGGGTCTTTATAGAACTCACTGCTGCAAACTGGAAAAATAAAAACAGCATTAAAAAAACAAACAATGCAAAGACTGAGATGAGAATAATTTCCATGAATACATATATGCTGGTCTTTTCCACTCAAATAAGTCTTCATGCTACTGTAAGTATTTAACTGATTTTACTTCAAAAGGTATGGGCAGATCTGCAAACATTTCCCCCTACATTTTTGTGGTTTTCACGCTTTCAACCCATTTTCTGCTATGGAATTAATTTACAAACAATGTGTGTTGTACCCCAAATGACTGTATGTGAAGGATACCCTGTGCAATGAGGCATTTCATACCATTAGGGCCACCCACTCTGCCCCCCTGAAGACACGTCCTTCTGAAAACTGGGTTTATGTTTTCATTTTTATATAGTATTTGAAGTTGGGAATTTTCTCTTAAAAGCTTAGCATAACCTTTTCATTACTTCATAGTATACTTCTCACACAAAATAAGAGGAAAAGAAAAGAAATAGGTCTGCATGTAATTTTTAATGGTGTTCATGTCACAGAACATCTGGTATTACCTTTGATTTTAAAGTCCTTCTAGCATGTTAGAATTTGTAAAATATTTTGATCAAAAAACATTGTCTACATATCTTGATACATATAATAGGAGCTCAGTAGTTCCTGAGAATTAAATGATACCATTTTTTGACAGAGGAAACACTTCTCAGCGGCATTGTGGGTGTAGTATTGCATACCTAGGACTGGGGGTTAAACCACTGATGTGAAAAAGCTAAAACCCTGACAATCTCCCACTATTTTAGACATGTAAGCATGTGTTTATTCACAGAAGCATTGTTTAAAACTAGGATAAATATAGATGATAGACACCACTCCACACTGTAATGAAATTTATATTTCTGTAATGAAATTTAAGGAAAAGCATATTTCCCTGCATGCCAAGTTCATAACAGCCTTCCTGACGGGGGGGTCTGGTCCTTGGAGGTACATGGTTCCAGTGCAGCATTTCTCAGTATTTCCCCACAATAATACTGGGAAGAGCCTTGCTTAGACCCTCTGAACAAACTCTTGTTTCCCTGAAATAAACAAACCCTGTTTATTCAGTTCTACTTAGCTTCACAACCCCCCTCTGCCCTCTTACTTCTGTTCTGCTTCTGTTCCACTTCTGTTCCTGCCAGCTGTCCTCAGAGTTATTGCTTTGGCAGGTGAAGTCCACCTCTGTCTTCACCTAGCACCACGCAGGCAGCCCAGGGAGCTGAAAATTACACCCAGAGCTTCCTTAACACCCACCTCCCCTCTCAGTGTTGAAAGTTGTTGGGATATTCAACCTATTGTTTAGACTCATGGTGATCAGTCCTGCACCAAAAACCTACCAGAGCCATCGTGGTTCAAGTTCATGGTTCAGAGCAGGAAAATTAATAACCTGAGATAAGGAAAATCAATCTTTCTTGTGTTATTATTGTAGAGGAGGTTTCACAGGGAGAAAATGAATCCTGCTTTTCAAATAGAAGGGATATCCAGGCAGAATGAAAAATTGCAAAGCTCGCTCATGCTGGAAGACAAAGATGGCATTTATGGTTCACAAAACCAGCATGCACTATTTGGGTACAAGCAGCCCTGTACCACATGCATATAAGTATCCTGAACAATCCAAAAAGAAGTGGTGATGAAAGTGCTGAGTGTGTTGCTTGCAACCAGCATTACTGCAACACAGTTCCTCCAAACCAAAATCCACACATGGTCCTTGCAAGGTCTTACCTCTTCTTACAGGCTTTCCACTGCTGCAGCCAATTGGATAGAAGTCACAAGGGCCTCAATTCAGTTCAGCAGGAGGACAAGCCAGCTGCTTCTTCCTTCTCCTCCTCCATTTCCTCCTTCCAGGGCTGGTGTGTGGGGCCAAGGTTTTGGAGGTGTGTACACACCAATGTGCAAGCAGGGGCACCGCTTACATCAGCACCCTTGGGCCACCACGGGGTAGAGGTGCTGGCATAAGCTTCTGCCCTGAATGCCCATGGCAAGCTGAGGTGCACCTGGCCCCCAGCATTGCAAACAAACTGGAAAATCAAGAATCTTTGGCTGAGTGTTATTTGAGCCAGTGAGCTTGACATTTTCTAGATTTGTCTCCATGACCAGAACAGCTAAAACTTAATTTCCTTTTTAATTCGTTAACCAAAGCTGGACACGTCTTCTAAAGCTGGGATTTCAATTCCACCTTATCCCCAGCTAGTGTCTCTCTTCTCCTCTCCTCTTCCTTCTCTCCTACAAGACCCCAATGCTCAAATTTAGTAAGATTTATGCTTGGGCTGCTGGATCTGGCAGCGTTATATTAGTAGCAGAAGGTGACATTCGAGTAAAGGCCAAAGCAGCGCAGAATTGCAGAGCTGGATGCAAGAGCAAACAGAAAAGAAGCACCTTCCATAAAGTACTTTGCATCCAAGCTGGCTGCAAAATTTTGCATCAAAGGAAATTTTCAGTGAAAATTGTTCTTGGTTTTGGTCACAGACAAATTCTCCATGTGAGGGAGGTGTCTCCTTTCGCATTTTGCCTTAAAATAAATGTGGGCTACCAAACAAAAGATATTGCAATAAGCACATATTCCAGTTTTCAGCCAAATCACTGAAAATGACAGAAAAAAATCTGTCAATTCCTAGGGGAAAAAAAACCCTTTTATCATCCAGTCCTATTTTATAATCCCACAGTATACAATGCCTATTGTTTTCTGTGTTGTTAAACCTCTTACCATGGTTCGGTATTACAGCTGGCTGTCATGCTTGTGTTTGTATACTGAATATCTGTGGCATAGATTATTTCATCATTTGTGTGTATCAATTCCTCATCTGGAAAGGGAACATACTACATCTTGTTTGTTCAGCTGATAAGCATAGCGACTACTGTCTCTTACTGTGCTTGGGTATAATGCCACTTAAAACAGGTCTCCAGTTTTAATGAGCACTGAAGTTGTGCTAATGTCATGCAAACAATAAAGAATAATAGTGTTATTAAATTAATATCTTCTGGTCAGCTTCAGAGAATGCAAAGAAACACATGCTCAGGCTTTTCTTCCTCAGAAACTGGCATCATGATGCAAATCTCCCTGGTTCTCTGACAGTGGATGATGTCTATAAATCTTTGCATGTCCATGCTGTTTGCCAAGCACACAGTGAGGACAGGGGAATCCTGTAGGATTATTTCTGCACTAGTGATAAAAATCACATTGATATGAGGCTAACTCAGCACTCGTTCTTTCCTGTTCCTCCAACAGCTTCCCAGATTATTCTCAGTCTTTTTTTTTGGTTCTTCTCTCTTGAAGGGATTTTGTTTTTTCATTGTCCATAGAAATGTCTATTACATAGTGGCTCCATTGCATGGCAGCTGCTCTAAACATGCTTGCCATCAGCAGATCTGAGCTCAAGTTCACCATGGAGGGGAACTGTATTTGCAGCACTGTTGTCTCTGAGTGCTGTTTCCAGAACAAACCAGTTTAAATTTACTGTCAAAGAGAGAGGCTATAAGGGAAGGTCCAGAGAGGCTCCAGCAGTGATTGCATGTCCCATACCCACCACAAGGAGTGCAAATGTCACTTGTGAGCAGGAGAGTTGGAGGTTCCTGTCTAGTTGGCCCTTCATATGTTGACGAAATCCTGAATTCTCAACACGGCCACTGTACAGTACCAACGCTGTCTCCAGCTGCTTGTGTCATACTGGGTAAGTCCATCACACAGCACTGCTGGCAGCAATCACCAATGGAACACAGCATCACCAACATCACAAAGAGGAAAAGCTCCAGAAGGAACAAAAAAGTTAGAAACAAACTGAGGATGACACAGTCTGCTTGTTTTATTCTAGCCTCTGCTCTCAGGTTCTGAAGTGGCTCTTCTGCTGGCTTCCCCCTGAACCTGAACCCTCAGACAATAAGTAGTGCAGGTAAGTAGTTCTGGTGCTATGCAGGAACAGTATGATTTAGGACTCAGCTCTAAACAGAAACTGCAGCAGTTTTGATGCAGGCAAGCATCCAGATTAGCAAGGGATGTTACAGGCAGACAGAATTCACTGCCTTCCCTGTGTATCTCATGTCTACATATCTGTAGCAATTGGCTTTGGTTGCATCTCTGAACTTTTCCTGAAGCACGTAACACTCATGAATTTGCAAAATTGGACGGGAAGTCTCCAGAGAAGAGGATTACCCAGGAGAATTTTAGTATTTCCTGCTTCCAATTGGGCTGGAACCAACACAAAAACAGCTATAACAGTATTTGGCTCTGATATGCCTGGTCCCAGCCAAGAGGCAGGAAATTTAGAGGTATGTAAAGATGAAAAAAAAATGATAGGAGGTCGGGGTGAGGAACAGAGACGAACTTTTTAGAAGCTGAAGGGAAAAAAAATTAGGTTTGGTCAGTTCTTCTTTGTTTCTGAGGCATTTTGCTAACCTACAGGGTTGAGTCCTTCCCTCTGAATGACACCTGGACTTTTGTACAAAAGAAGAATCCCTAAAGGCTAGATTTTGGGCCTTTAGCGCTGTTTTATACCTCCCCAGAACAGAATAAAACTGCCAAGTCAGACTGGGATCTAGCCCAGAGTTTGTATTAACTAGATTATTTATTTAGTTGATAATTACAGTCTTCCTGGGCCTGACTCTTTCTACACAAGTCCTGTTTGGAGACCTCTACTGAAGTCAGAGGAATGCTTAATCTTCTCACTGTTCTTCAGCAGATTTGGCAACAGCTAGGAAGGCTGCAGCAACTCTGCATTGTTACAGATCCATGCACAAATGTAGCACTTCAGACAGAACCACCTATCAAGATGAACAGTGGGAACTTGCTTTGTGCGCACGTCTGGAAATGAAGTGTTTAGATGTAGCACTTGCAGATTTTTGCTGCTTGTGACATCCGTCACCAACACAACAAACTGTGGCACAAGCACAGCCTCTCTGACTGCTGGTTGCATTGTATTGTTTCATGCAAAACAGAAGACAGCACCTTGTAATAATAAGCAAGGACTTCAATAGCAATCACAAGGCATCACAAGAAGTTTGTACCTAGTTACAGCAAGGTAGTCATGCAGATTGCCTGAAAAGCCCTGTGGTTCTGAAGGTGCATGGCAAGGTGCTACACAAGCCTCCCTGGATTTTGAAGCAGTTCATTGCAGCTGGCATCACACCATCAGTGGTCAACGGAGAGGCTGATGCTCTACAGACTGCCACTGGCTTCTTCTTCCCACTCAGATCCCACTAGAAACTGATGTTCTTAGACCCAAATCTTATGTTCTCTATTTCTGCCTTTACTCTAGAGCTGGGTAATCCAGCATAAACCCACTGCAGCATGGTCTCATGTGCCATAACCTGTCATATTAAATACCCTGAGTGAACTATTAATGATAGTTCACTCTAGGGGATAAAGGAGCGTCTTGATTCAAGATATACATGCCTACAAAAATTTTAAGTACAGCTCTTCTACTGAGGTTATATCTAGTTGTCAGTAGCTAGAGCTAATGGGCCACCAAGGCTGCTGGGGAATTTGCTTCTCCAGCTGGGAGAGAAGGTGGGCAAGGAGAGAAGGATGACAGCTCTGGCAGCTGGTAGTCTGGTAGCCCCAGGCACCAGCTGCGTGCTCAGCCTGAAGTCAGTGGGCAGTGTGGTGGTTGTATTTCTTACTCCTGGGTCTTCCCTTCCCACAGACCTTAGATAGATTGGACAGCTGATAGTTCTCGGTTATTTGTGTATTTTGGTATGAAGCTCAGAAATTTGGCCATCCTGCTCTGATGAGTCAGCCCACATGCATCTTGATAAGTGGGGGTGCTCCTCAACTCCTGAAGAGAGGAAATAACCTAATTAGGTTCTCATTAGTCATAAATTTGGAATAGTAGTAAAAAATTTAAAAACCTGAGTATTTCCCACTGGATTTCATATCCCTGGAAGATAACTGCCTAAACATTTGGGTATTGGTCCTCTAATTAGATATATATTTACCTGAACCCATTCCATTGTGTGGAAAAAAACTTATAAAAGTCAGTCTTGAGTGATGGCTTGCTTTAGTTTTACAGCAGAGTCACAAAATGAAAATTTTTTTAAAACTTACTCAAACCCAGTTTTCATTCAACAAAAAAGGGGCAAGCACTATGAATCTTTGAATACCAGGGGCCAAATTAAAAATAAGCCTGCATATAAAAAGAAAATAAAAAAAACCCTTGGTCTTAGACTTACAAATAAAAGAATAAATGCCCTTGTTTTAACCTTCCTGCAACCTCCTACTCACAATATGTTTACATTGTCACCCAAATGCTTGAACCGAAAAGCTTTCCCCCAGGGTCATGACCTTGTCTCTGTTTTCTGTGGTCTTGAGTCCCAGATTCATTTCAGGAGAACAAGATATAACTCCTACTGCACAAGTTACCAGATCACTCCATTCGTAGCTTTACTACATTTCTGCCAAATAAAATGGGCAACAGCTTTGCCTTCATCTGTCTCTTTTTACTGGCATTTTAACTTTGACATCTTTCACCACTTGGGGCTTAAGAGGCTTCTTGTAATTGAGAAAGGACAAGTCTAGCACTTTTTTTCCATAACTCTGTGCATGCAAGTCCCACTTGGTTATCAATGGCAGTGTTATGAAAATTCAGCAAGACTAACACTCATTAACTACTTACAGGCTTTTTTGGCTCAGTAAGTAAATCCTTCAACAGTTCTGCTTGCTTACTCTGCTATCCCATTAGACAGGACAACTTTGGGGCTAGATAAGAGGGGTTTTCACAATCCTATGCATTTGCAAGTAGAAAGTCCTGCAAATACAAGGTGATACGGCCTCTTTATGCCCAGCAGTTTTTCTCTTTCCAAAATCAGAGTAAAACTGTGAGTGTAAAGGATCCTAAGGACTACAGTAAAACAGATAATAAATAATAATTTCACCCTCCAACATCCTCTGGGGCCAGAAAACAGGATGGTGATTGTTGCCACTTCTTGGGGAAAATCTACCTCCTTCTCCTTCAGAACACTGGGGTATGAGGGATACAGAACTTGATCTATCAACAGCTGGTGTTAAGGGGAAATTCAGGCAGCACCATAGCATGATCCCTTTAGCCCAAATTAATCTTACTTAAATTCCAGTTTAGTCACTTTTCACCTTTAGGACAAAGCTCTCTTGGGATCCAGGAAAAGCAAGGAAGACCTTGATTTAGACATTGCAATAGAATTTAGATCAAATGAGGATTTTTTTGGCCATGAAGTTTAGAAGTTAAATCCTTAACTGGATGAGGCAAATTGCCATTGACTATAAATATCCATCAGCAGTCTTACTTCCCTTTCAGTGAGAAGAGTCCTTAGGCCTGGGCAACAGATTTGCAAATTGTTAAGGACGATAAGGAGAGAGCTTCCACAAATCTCAGTAATACCTACAGTGTTTCTTTGGCATAGTGAAAACTGTGGTTATGCCCTCTTCATTCTCCAGCCTTTCCTCTATGTAGAATTTCTACGGTCCGAACCTCCTTCATCCTTTCCATAGCCAATAGCCCTATCCTCAGTCTCATATTCACTTCATATGAAGCTACTCTACAGCTCTGTTGTCACATGTTTTTCAGGCTTTTGAGAGGTTTGGATTTCACCTCTATCTATGTGATGTTAATTGCTTCACAAGTAAGGTAGCTTTGAGGTCACATGGCAGCCTGGGTAAAAGCTCAGCTGACAGCTCAATGTGTGGAATATGCCTACGTTCCTTGGGGTCTACACTGAAGAGGACACATTTGAGGAACCAGGAAGAAGAACTTTTCATCCCAACTATATACCAACAATATTGGAAACACCATGAAGTCGGAGGAAAGTTCACTTGATATAAGCCATTGTTTAAACTCTGATGGTTATATACAAGATCAGATCCCCAGTATGGATGTTCTTTACTTAGAAGAATCTGTGTCCAGTTTTAGAATTCTAAAAGAAGTGAAAATGGAGTTAGGAGAAGGATACCTCATAGGCTTTAGTTTTGTTAGAGT
>NW_016690228.1:3266098-3297596 GCF_001604755.1 Lepidothrix coronata | reverse complement strand
TTGTTAGAGTCCTCTGTACTCCCGTCTCATTCCTCTTCAACCTGCTTAATAGCAGAGCTCACCCTCCTCTTCCACAGCTTGTGCATACCCCCTTTTCCTTCTTCAGGACCACAATGCTTGCATGGAAAGCTCAGATATGCCCATTCTCTTTTTTGAGGATTCTTTTCATAGCCTTAAACTCACCCTTTGTATCTTCTACATTTCTTTCTTCAGTTTGGACCAACATTATTAATACCTGTTCCTTTATTGACTGTTTTTCTCTTTTTATAAAAATGAGAGAAAAAATGTAAGAAAGTATCTGTCATGGTTTCACCCCGTGCAGCTGCTTGCTCATACCCTCACCAGTGGGATCAGGGAGAGAATTGGAATGGTAAAAGCTAGGGAGACCATGGGTTGAGATAAAGATTAGTTTGGAAAGAGAAAGCTGCACACATGAAAAAAGAAAAACAAATAATTAACTCCCAGCTTCCTATGGGCAGGCAGGTGTTCAGCCTTCTCCATGAAAGCAGGGCCCCATCATGTGTAATAGTTACTTGGGAAGACAAAATGCCATCACTCCAAGCCCCCCCACCCCATGCCTTTCCCCCCCACTTTATATAGTGAGCATGATATCATATGGTATGGAATATCCCTTTGGTCAGTTTGGGTCACCTGTCCTGGCTGTGCCTCCTCCCAACCTCCCCTGCACCCCTAACTTACTTGCTAGCGTGGCAGTTTAAAAAGCAGAAAAGGCCTGGGCTCTGTGGAAGCACTGCTCAGCAATAACAAAAACATCTCTATATCATCAACTCCATATTCAGCACAAAGGCAAAACATAGCCCCATGCTAGCCACTGTGAAGACAATTAATTCTACTCCACCCAAAACCAGCAGAGTATCAAAAACCATAAAAAAGAAAAATTTGTCATTTACTAAAATGTAGCATATTCTCTTAGGAAAGAGAAAGTTAATATCTGCTTCATTACTCTTATAATTTCTGCCTCATAACAGAAGCCACTGATTAATTTCACTAAATTTGACAGGTGTAAAGAAATCTCAAAATATGAAGTTCCAACAACTTTAAAAATTTATGTAGTGTAGATGAAGCTAGAATTTCAGTAACCGAGAAATCAGCATCTAAAGAGTGAAGAAAGACCCTAAACATCCCTTTGCCTATGGAAAAGCTGCCATAAGAGCTGACTATCTCTCAAACCATATGTTATTTTAATAAAACTTACCTAGGTTTCCATTTCCTAACTTGAAGCCATTTGTCTCACTTGTTGGGGCTTTTGGTGCATTTTTTCTCATGTTCGGTGAAAGCACTGTTTTCGCTTGTTGTATGCTTTTGTTTTCCCTTTCAAAAGCCAAATATCTGGTCATCCCAATAGTCTTGTGGGGAGTTTGTCATGTGTCAAGCTGCACAAACTTGGCCTTAATTTTTAGACCATTCACATACTGATCTATCATTTCTGCATATCTGCAGGAGTCTGATATCTGGTAATAAATAAAAAGAGATATCCAAATGTCATATATTTCTTGGGGCTGAAATAGTCCTGGAACTGATCCATTAGTAGAGTTAATTTGGATTATCCTTTTACATTACAGAGCTGAGGCTACTATCAATACATCATGCCCAGTCACGTTAGGGAAAGCAGATGCTTGTCATTTCTTTCCTCACCATCTTGCTGGTACATAAATACTGTTCAAGCATTTGTCTTCCCTTTCTCCTGTGCTAGGATAAGAACTCTTTAAAAAGCAAGGTTTTTCAGGGTGCCATGTGTCTGCTATTTTCTCCATCAGTTCAATGCAATAACAATCCAGCTGTGCTGGGGTTAGAGACACTGTGTGCAGGAACAAAGGCAAGGTATGAACTAACATATTGTTTGTGATTGCTTTAGTCAGGAGCTTAACTAAGCAACTGAGGTCCTTAACATAAATCAGAGTACCATGTAAACTGTTCCAGTCTGGTTAAACTGGTATCTTGCAACCATCATCTATATCAGCATAATGTGTGCCTGTACTAGAAAACCAGATCATGCAAGAAAAAAGACCCTTGAGAATCAGGGCTGCAAACACGTTGCTAAATAGTCAGTGCAGGCAGACACCATCATGTTTAGTGTTGTGGCAGCTGGTCAGCCCATGGGCTTAACCACAACCAGCTGATATGATGTTAAACATTACAGTCCCTGTCTGTGTTCAATGTTTAACAGCATGTTTAGCATTGTCTTAGTTACCAAGATTCCTAGGGGTTGTGTTTTATCATGATGAAATTTTCCAGTGTGGAAGAGTTCCAAAAGACTAGTGTTTTACAACCACTGGAACATAAGACAGAATATAAAGTGTCAAAGAGGAATAGGTGGGTTTAGCCAGTATGCTTGCCTTGTGGCTATTAAAGAGATCTTCCTCCCACATGTGATATTGCTACAGGTGCAATCCTGGGCAAAAAGAGCCTTTGTTTAGGAAGGAGTCACTGATAGCAGGTATTTTTTGCTGCAGGGTCCTCCATTCTAGAGCAGCCTCTTTGTATGAAAAACCTCAAATTCACTGACTTGTGGGCATCCTGGCAAGATGCATTTATTTTCTTATTTTTTATTGGAGATGACAGGTTGAGTGAATCAAGATTGTAGGTTGAGGGAGCCTTTTGCTTTGGCACAGGAACTGTTGCAGTAGAGCAAATTAAGATGCTTGGATTTTTATCCATAGTTATTTGTATATTTAAAACAATTACCCAAGTGTGTGGAGTCATCTTGACAGGTGCTTTTTAAATAAATGTGGAAAAATACAAAAAGATAACACGTTATGTCAGCATAAAACTCCTGTCATTTGAATTCTCCACTGAACCTCTTCCCAGATATGTGAGGATGAGAACTATTCAGACAAAAAATAAACTTTGGAGAAGTTTGGACCTGTGTTCACAAGCAAGCTCTGAATCTGCCTCCTTTATCTATTAGGAACTAGATCAGTCATTGATCAGAACTTTCCTGAACATAAACTATGAGTATGATTCAAAAATGGACCTTTGCCTCCTCCAGTTTTCTTCCCCTAGGCGGATAGATCCTATGGTGGATCCTCACATTCTTGGCATAGTTTTATTGCAATCCGTTGCAATGGATCCTTAGATCCTTGACAAAGGCTCCTTAATGAACTTTAAAGTTCTCCTGCCAAACATTGCAAAAACTGTCCAACTCTGCAAAAGTAAACCTCCACATAATGCATCTAGCTATTTTCTGTGCATTGTTTTGCTTAATAAACAATGGACGAGAATGGAGAAGGATTCACTGTCCTGAAACATTAGAGCTAGCTGAAGGAGGCAAAATCAGGGATTGTAAAAGTAAGGCACCTCTTACTAGTAGCTTGTCATCTTACAAAGCCAATTCAAATTTCAGTGAAAACAAGTTATCTTAGAAACATGTTTTATAAAAAAAATTCACTGAAAAGGAATTGTTAATTGGAAAAATATTTTCTGCCCTTACTTTTGGCTATGCATAAGAGGACAAACCAAAATAAAATCGTATTGACACTGACATTTTTGAGCAAAACAGGCTGAATGATACTTGGTGGCTTGATCCAAAGCCTGTGAATGACAGGGGAAATTTGCCCATTCGCTGCATCAGATGTTAGATCAGGCCTTACTATTTTAATGCAGTCCCAAGCAAAATGTAAATAAATTATTACCTTAATCTCTTGTTTACCTCTTTAAACTGAACATGTAAGACCCAGGAGTCAATATTTACATATATTATTTAAATTGTTATTGCTCATCGCTAACTTTATTTTTAGTTGCTTCTTTAGAAAATAAGACCATTTTTCTTGTACCTCTGCACATGCCAAAGATCCCTTTCTTTGGGCAGCTCTTTTTAAAAATGTTGACTGTTTGACAGTCATCTGATGGGGATACAGCAAATTGTCTGTTCCATTTTGGTCCTTTTCAGCAAGTTAGCTGCCAGATAAGACTTACCACAGCCCTTTTGTCCCTCCTCTTGTACATCTACGTCAATGTGGCTTCAAATTCTGGAAACCCAAGACATGAAGGCAAACTCTTGTAAAGAGCAATGGTGTTTTATGCTTTTCAGTGGAGAAAAAGTCAGACAGGAGCCAGATGAGAGACCCAGCCACCCTTGGTACTGTCAAGAATAGGTCCAGTAAGGGGAGAAAAGGAGTCTGTAGACAAAGTTCTGGTCCTCTTTTGTTTTGTTTAATTAGCATCCCAGACAATTATGAGATGGCAATGTCTGATTTATTGAGCAGTTGAGATATTATCAAGGCTTCTATCACGCCACCATCAAATATCCTGTGGTGTACACAAAAGATATCATCTCCAGAGTAGTTTCAGTAAGTGAAAGGGTTGAAAGCTATGTAAGGCAAACAAAACCGTTGTTTTGTTGATTTTTTTCTTGGCATACCCACACTTACAGCTGCCAAAAAGTAGACAAACTTTTGCCTCCAAAGATAGAAAGTGATTATGCTCTGTCTAACCAACTCTACCCTCAACTGCACCACAGCCTATCACAAAGAGGACAGATACGTATTTTGTGGTATTGTTTTTGGAAACTTTCCATTCAGGAGTTTGCAAGAATATTATGGCTGTGTTGATGGTGTGGAACTGAAGTCTCATGAGTGTCTCATGGGCCTGTAGAGCACTGCACTATAATCTTTGCATCTTTCTATGAGCACTGGACTTCTTTTATTCACCAGAATATCACCAACTTTCTTTAAAGGCCTGATTCAGTTCCACTGACATCTGTAGGAGACTGCACAGACTCCAGTCACAGGATCAAGTCCTTTGAGAAATGATGATCTTTCTCTGTGAGATCACCTACAATCAGCAAACCAAGAGTGTGTGCATGGTCTCCACATTCAGTTATACTTACCTGTCCTCAACCTAGTCCCTGTGATTCTTCTTCCACATCTGCTCTGCCCAGGCTTTTTCTGCATCATTAACAAGGACTAACTTTGCTCCAACACAGACTCCTGTGCAATTTTGAATAGGGATGATATCATAAGCCTTGTGACAGGAAGAGCAGGAGTATCAGCATGGCTGATTTGTTGAGGTATTTCTGGCTGAAGACTGAAATTCTAACCTGCTTTCATTCCACATGATCCCATCAAAGGGTGTGTCACATCTAGTTCTCAGACTGTGAAGGAATAGCCTACTTGGACTTTATTTTCATCTAATTTTGTCTCTGCTATTGGCTTACTGCATGATCTTGCTTAAGTCACTCTGCCTTTTCATGCCTTTGGTTCTCACCCCATCCTTCTTCACATTACCACTTGAGCTCTTCATTTTCAGAAGTCAAGGCTTGGGTCTCACTGAGTCCCTAATGTGCTTACAGTATTCAGCCTTGACTATCATTTCAAAATCATGGCACCATCACAACGCAAAGAGTAACAGCCCAATATGGGTGATTTCAGGCTTTAATCCTACAGTAAAAGAAGTGTTCTTGGATGTATGCTTTCTTTGCATTAGCAGCTGAATTCTCTGTGTGCTGCTTCTGACACATTCAAATAGATTTTTAAACCAGAAATTACAAGGTAGAATGCAAGTTGTTGTATGTGCCTGGGTGCACATTCTTAACTTCTTACATGCTCTACAAAAGCATCCTAAGCAAGGGCATGTTCAATTTCTGCCTGTTTGGAACACTGGCAGCTTGTCAGAATCCCAACCAATTTGAATTCATTAACTTGAGTTTTGTTGGTCTCTTCTAACTCAGAATATTCTGTGATTCTGTAATTACAACTAGAACAGTGACATTATCCACCTGGGAGCCCTCCAGGTTTCAGGTTTCGATATGCTCTGTTTCATCTCGGCAAGAGGAAATACCCTGTAGTCACAATAGGGCACTGAACTGTGGGGTTTGGGCTCCATGGGCTCATTTCAGTTATGAAAACCGGAGAAGGGCTGCAGGCTACCACAGAGCACTTCCTGGGTGACACTGGCATATGGAACAGCAAATCGTGTTGCATCAAATCTAAAAGAAAGTCTGTTTTGCATCTGTGTTGTATGCAAATTAAACTCTTACAGGTGCATTTTCCACAGTGAAACCAAGCAACAAATGGAAAATGCTGTGCTGCAGACTTTTCTCAGTCAGAGAGTAAGGTGTTTATCTGCACTCTGCATCAATACCTAAGTAAGCGAGTAATCAATCAGCCCAAGGAACACCAAGCATGATCTGGACTCATTAACCTGTTTTCCATAGCGAACCAGTTATTCATGCTCAGTGTGAGTACACTGTCATTTTGAATGAAATAAAAAGCCTGCTTGAGGAACAGGAACTCAAAACTAAGACACTGTTTCTCTCACTCAGACAGAGGGTTTTCCACAGTAGATGGCCTATTCTGGGATGGAGAACTGCATCTGAGATCCTGCCCTCACCTTTCAGAGTTGGGAGATGTAGGTCACAGATCATGCAGCCTATGCTGACACCATTTTAGATTGTTCTTGTTAGTCAAGGTTCTCCATAGCTGCTTCTCTCCACACAGTGTTTGCAAGGTTTCTGTGCAGTCTTTCAATTTTACATCTCAAGAAGTGTTTGAGACAGCATCATTTCTGCTCCAGCTTTCCCAGGGGTATGGGGAGAACACAAACATAACAGCTCCTTATTACCCTTCTCTCCTTCTGCAAAGCAGAGAAGTCTCATACTCCCTTGTTTATACAGCACTGGGACATTGTGGTAGCACACTGCTGCCAACTTGTCAGGTTTTGGGGTTTTTCTTTTACAAATTTTTAGGACACAGTAAGCAAATGTTTTAAATTTTATACTACAGACAAGATTAATTTTTTTTTTTACCTGGGTAATCTCATGATCTCCATTTTCCTTTGATCTAATCAAACAAAAGAAAACTGGGCAATCTGTATCCTTAGTATATGGAGGCCCATCAAGTTTCCTGCTGGCTTTCTCAATAACTGATGGAGGAAGAAGACACCTTGCTTGAGAAGATGTGATCAGCCCAGAAGGACCCAAATATCCCTACAGAATCCACAGAATGATGGAGGAACCAGAGTGATCCTGAGTAGTTCCCTCTGCCCCTCTTGGTTCCCATCCACCAGTTCCAGCAGACCAGGCAGATGTTGCAGGCAGATGTGCACGGCTGCTTGGTGACATGCAAGATGCATAGGAAAAGTGGGCTGGATCTCAGTTTTGTGTTTCTCTACATTTCAGTTCCCTGCTAGCAAAAGGGCAATAACAACGCATAGGCTTCCTGGCTAGTTTGTTATTTGGAGCATCAATTATTTAGAGATTACATATGTTTCTAATACCTTTGGGCTATTACCCAAAAAGACTGTACAAATTTCTGAGTTTGAGTCACGTATAGAATTTATGTGACTAGCAGACTATACACAACAATGTTCATGGAGATACCAAAATAAACCCATGCCAACAACCCAAAGAACACTCACAATTCTAACCCGGGGATAAACTATGAGTTTCTTGTATTCTCTTTGAGTAAATCTTTCCTATAATGTTTCCCCAAGTTGTGAAAAATGGTCACTCTTTTCCAGGAAAAAAAATCTCCCTTGCTAACAAAATTGTGAGAAATATTCAGAACAGCCAAGTAAAAAATATGGAAACAAAATAAAAAAATGACTGCTGCAATCCCCAAGCCACAGGTACAGCTGCTTTCTCCAACTGATATTGGTTCTCTAGAGAGTGGCCTGCCTCATAAGTGAAACACATCTTTGTTGTAAATATGTTAATTGTCTTTTGACATGCCAAAACTATCTTCCCACATCTGGACTGCCCCAAGCCATGGCAAAGACATTGCATTTTTTCGAAGTCTCACCTACTGTCACGCTTCTTAGGCATAGCATTGCTTTTTCACTGTATTTTATAGGTCTCAATTAGCAGAATAGGGGAGTAAAATATTAGCCAATTATCACAGACAAGCAGATCTGCCTTGCAAAGGCTTTTCCACACACGGAATTACACTGCTTTGATTAAAGGTGTGTTTTAAAATCAAATTAGTTAAGCCAGTGCAAACACTGGAATTTATTTAAAGTTAGTTTGTATTGATTTAGCTTAATCTGATCAGGAAATGACTTATACTAAATTGATACAGAGCAGATTTAAATAGGTCTGAGTGACCACATCTTGCACCAGTTTAACTAAATAATTTTAAAGCCAATTTTATATGGATCATATCCCACTGTTGTGCCAAGGAGCATGAGCTGAAAAAGGGAATGAAATAATCAGATAAAGGAACCTGATTCAACAGTGAGATACTTCATTGTAAGTCTACTGCTGTAGAGTTATAGTGGGCATAGTAGTGAAACTCATAATGCAGCATAGTTTGATAGTGCCTCCTCTAAGCATTTTTTAAGGTTTCCAATCCTAAAACAGGATAAGCTATTTTGGAAATTTTTTTTTAACAACCCTGGCAGTAGTTCTCAGGCAGAATAATTTCAGGAGTTGCATATTCATTTTTCATTTTAAAATTTCTGAAAACTTCTATCATTTCAGGCGTAAAGAAAATTATACTAATATTAAATCTTACTTGACTGCTTTTAAGAACTATTACTTTCTAATCAAGATTGACAGTCTTTCCTTTCTCACACAAATGAGGTAAGCTCATTTTTATAAATAGTGCATTTCTTTTCAAGATCTGCTTTTTTCATTCTGCATAGGAAAGAAAGAAAGTTGAGTTGTGGGGATATTACATTTTGAAATAAAATTCTCCCAAATTAAATCCTACAGAAGCTTAAGGCCTGGGAGAGGCTCCTTGTCATTCTTTTATATTGTAAATACTGAGGTTTTAGATTACTTACATAAGTTTCAGTCACCAATAGAACTGGTTTTAAAAAAAAAGAAAAATAAAAAGAGAACTGTGAAACAGGTGTAGCACTGTATATTAGAGTCACCATGGCAGAGATGTGAATGCTGAGGTAGGAGTATTCCTGCTCTGCAAGCTTACTGAGGCATCTTGGTGTTGTGTATACCTCCAGGCAAAAAATGAATAAGGTCTGCTAGTATCGTAATAAACACCATGCTGCAGAAAACCAAGCAAAGCACATCAGTGACTTGTTAGATCGGGTGGTCACCAGCGTGCATGGGTTAAATAGCCCGTCCAGCACTGTAGGCAGACAACAGGAACTGGTGCTGTATGGTTGGATGTGCGTGTGGGAGAGTTTGTGGTGACCTGCATGGGGAGGGAGGAAGAGGACATTCTTCATACAAGCTTGGGCCAATGGAGATGGGCAGAAAGATGGGCATTTTTGGAGGCTTTGCTGCAGATCAGCACAGATGGCTCTTTCACCCGCACCCTTGCAAAAACTGTGATTTATCTCTGGAGGCAGCAAGCATGTTGCCATGAATTACGGCAGTTTAAGAAGCTTACATTTGCATTTGGGAGCTGGTAATTATTTTCTATGAAATACAATCTTTACTGTCAGGTGATGATGACATTCTCTTTTTTCATTCAGTAACTTTTTGAAGACTCTGCATGAACTCTTTGTGGGGGTGGAATGAGGAGCACTGGCTTCTCTCCATCACTGCTACCAAAAAAGGGTGTCTATTTTGGCAGCAGTTTTGCTTGGAATATTCAATTCAGATTTATGTCATTTCAACTTCTACTATCCCAAGTGTGTGGTGGTGCCACTAAATATATACATTTGCCAACTACAAAGTTCAACTGTGTCACTCAGCACAGGAGTGAAGTGATTCTTATCTATCTCCCATGTGTGTACCTTTCAGATTAACTCCACCAAAATCAATGGCATTACAAGGGTTTAAAAATGGTGGAGGTGAGAACAGGCCCAAGAGAAGCAGTTGATTATCAGGCGATTTGAGGTAGGGAACTGTGATTTTTTGGTCATTAATAATTGTGTTAAATAAAGATGCAGCACCCTATTCTGGTTGCAACTAGTCCACCCATTGCCTTCTCCAGTACACAAATATGGGGGCAGCCGACAGGAAGAGAATGTCCTTCGCTGGTGCAAAGACAAATGTCTCTCCACTCACCACTTCCCCTACTCAAGGGGCCTATTTTATCCAGAGATGTGTGTAAAGCAAGCTCATGTTATAATGTCTTGGGATGCAGGTCATGAGACTGTGATATAGCTGTTCATTCTTTTTTATCTAATTCATGCCAAATACATATGTCATTCCCCTGCATTATTTGCGGATTTTCTACTCTTATGAAGCTAGCACATTCTTTAGAAAAAGCTCTTGGGTTGCAAGCAATGAATGCATGGCTTCTACTATTTTTCTTCTTCCCTGGCATGTTAACTCTGTATATTGTAAATTCAGTCTAGCGCTGAGACTTTCTTCGTTCCCCATAATATCATCCACAAAATTGTGTAGGAATAGAAATCTTCTACATTCTTGTTGCCTGATTGTTTGTTTGTTTGCTCGTTTGTTTGCTCATATTTTTGCCAATGACCTTTAGAATTTCATCTCTTTATGAAAGCATTTTCAGTCTTCAGCAGAGAACCATTCTGAAAAGAGTATTCATGCCAAGAAAAAGAGACTAATTTTATTTTGCTTAATCATCAAGTCTCTCAGAAAAAAATTATAACCCTTATCCTGTGAGAAACTGCAGTTGGACAGACCACATAGGGAATTACCCCTACACAGGTATAGCTTGCTTACAGCCTGGTCAGCCCAGTAGTGCTGTTTTCCTTTGATCTTGGCCAACCCTCAGTGAAAATCCCTGCTCTTGGCCAATCTGGTTTTAGTGTCTGCCTTTGCTCTTAAGCAGCCCCATTCAGCCAGACCCTGCTCTGAGAGGTGTGTAAATATTCGGTTAACAGAGATGTTGACCTCCTCAGGGTTTAAGTCCCTTACTTGAGTTACTCCTAATTGCCTGGACCGCGTTTTCGCCTTCCCAAAACCTGACAGTGCCTTCATGAGACTGAAAAAGCAGAGCTCGGCAGAGAGCCCAAGAGACTGGCCCTTGGATTCCCAGTGACTTCACAGCATGCTATTTGCTAGATGGATGCTGTTATACATGTGAATAGATTATTGATGCATTCCTATAATTTTTAAACTTCTCCATCTGCATGGATTTTTTTCAGGCACAATATTTCATATCTAGGTGGCTTTGTTGTGCTTTCACCATAATAAAATATTATGGGGGAGCAGGGAAATAGTTGCCACTGCCCCTAAAAATGTTGATTATTTTCAGACTACATTGCTTGAAGAATTAGTCTAGTATATGCACACTGTCAGAGGGCAAGTGAACATGTGTCAGGGAAAACTAGCATATAAAACCCATAAAAGAAGTAATTTCTTAACAAAAATATGAACTACTTCAAAAACTAAGTTCTGGCTTCTTTTGCATTTCTAAAGCATAAGAGAATCCATTTCTTTTGTCTTCATGCAATATCTCTAGTTTTACCATAAAGAGGAATTTCACTGTCAAAGAAATACCTGGAAAAAGCTCACAGTAGAAATGAAAATTGAGCAAAAAAAGAATAGTCTTTGTACTGGTCATTACTTTGCCATATTGACAAAGCTTTATGATGTTACCTGAACAGCCAGCCATTTGATTTTCTCAAAGTAAGTTTTTCATGTCAGTGCCTGTTTTGGTGCTGTACCAGTGAAGCAGAGCATCTTCAGCTCCGGGGCTCAGAGCCCCTCCTCTGAGCCTGGGCACTCCCTTACCCCAATGCTGGGTTATCATCTGGAAGGAAAGCCTTTTCAGTGCATCCCAGAGCTTCTCGGGAAGTGCGAATGTGTTTCTGTGTATACAGCGATTGCTAAATCTAATGGTGTGTTACTTTGCAGACTTTCTGACCAGCTGTAGCTTGCTATTTGTATGACTGTTATTACTGGCACATACTTTATTTTAGGGATATTAACCTGCCTGTATGCTTCTGCCGGTGCCTTACTGGTAACCTTCTGTGGTACACCAAGCTCGAGACTCCTCAGTAAAAGACTCTTTGTAAGTCTTCATTTTAAAGTTTTTTGTTGTTGTTTTTTAATGTCTCCTCTTTCCTTCCTTCTCCCATACCCTCTCTCTTTCTCTTTTCACCCTCTTGGCTTTTGCTCTGTTTTTTTCTTCTCTGTCAGATATGGCATCCACACCAGGAGGTGGGTAAGGACATGTCACCTGTAGTCATTGCATTGTCAAAACCCTTCAGTGGTTTGCTGAGAGAACTAGTGACCAGCTCCCCACCCACAGAAACAGCCTAGGCATCAGCCTCTTCCTAAACTGTGAATCAAGGCTCCAGCAACAAGCTTCAATTTGTCTGTGAGTTGGAATAGGCAAACCTCCTCAACCCACCATTACCAGTACTTGCAACAGGTGGGATCTGATTCTCAGGTTAAAACAGGGCAAGGCAGTAGATACAAATCCTGATGGCAGCTGGAGTCACTTCAGGAAGCTCCCTTCATCCCTCCCACCATCAGAGCTATAATCAACCTTGTTAAAGCTGAGAAGACGGGAGAGAGAAGGGGAGGTTGGCAATGAAGAAAGCAAGTAAGAAATTAAAGAAGAAAGAAACACATAAAGAAAATGTGTGTTGCTACTAATTTATTTACTCTCATGTTTTATTCTATTTACAGTTCAGTCACACCATAATGATCAACATTTTTCCTACTTTTCCAGACCTTCACTGGGATTTTTTCACTCTTCAGATCATTCAGCACTTTTTTCAAATCTTCTAATCCAAAACATTTCTTTCCAAATTAAAAATGACCTTTTAAGAGCATTTCTCCACTAAAATGTAACCAAGTTTGTTGAACATGATAAAAAAATTACATGGAAATATGGCCCCAGGTAAGATCTAGAGAACCATATCAAACTTTCAGTTAGAAGTTTGATGCTAAAGGTACCTGACAGCCATGAGGAATTTGGTGTTGGATAGTTGTTGACCAGGACAACAATGCAAGGCAGCAGCAGGTCAGTGTCCAGAGGAGTTAGATCTGTTGTGCTGTTGACCTTTTGTGAACCTGGAGACTGTCACTTCTGCTTTCAATGTTTTTTTGTCATTTGTCTTCTTTCCTCAACAGGAGTCCTCAAAGCAGGGACATGCATTTTACATGTTTATACATTGCCTAAAAAGTGCCAGCCTGGATTAAACACTATATTACAAACACTATATCATTGTGTGACTCTATTTCAAATCAGTTTGCAAACACAAATTGCCCTTGTTAGGTAACCCAGGTAACCCAGGGTAACCCAGGTAACCCAGGGTTAGAAGAAGGTGTATGGAATAGAAAGGAGAGCACAGACACCAAGCTCTGCATACACCTGGCTGGCCAAGGAGAGCTCATGGAAAATAACACATGTGCTGGGACTCAGTGTAGATTTTTCACCCACAACCTTCATGCTGCTCTCGCTCGGGCAGTGACTGAGCAGGACTGGTGGCAATAATTCCCCACCTCCTTGATGTCCGGGAAAATTTCCCACTACCAGGTGATTTTCTCCTGCCAGGAACATCATCTTTCTCTTCCTTACCTCACTTCTCTTTTTCATTGCCCCTTCTTTATGGAAGCCCTTCTTTTTGGATAACTCTGCTTTCCAAGTCAGCATGCCCTCAATTTCACAATCTAAATAGTTTATGTGCAAAAGCACGATACGCAATCAGTCTCCTCGTAGGTGTCTCTGCTTCACATCTCTATTCACAGGAGAATTCAGGGCATGAGACTTTTCACAGAATCACAGAATATGCTGAGTTGGATGGGATCCATAAAGATCATTGAGCCCAACCCTTAGCCCTGCACAGGACCATCTCCCAGAGTCACACCATGTGCCTGAGTGTATCATCTAAATGCTTTTGGCACACTGTTAAGTTTGGTGCTGTGATCACTTCCCTGGGGAGCCTCTTCCAGTGACCAACAACCCTCTGGGTGAAGAACCTCTTTCTAATATCCAACCTAAACCTCCCCTGACACAACTTCAGGCCATTCCTTCAGGTCCTGTCACTGGTCACCACAGAGAAGAGATCAGTGCCTGTGTGTCCTCTTCCCCGCATGAGGAAGTTGTAGATTGTGATGGGATCTCCTCTCAGTCTCCTCCTCTCCAGGATGAACAGATCAAGTGGTCTCAGCCACTCCTCATACGGCTTCCCCTCCAGACCCTTCACCATCTCTGTTGCCTGCCTTTGGATGCTCGCTAATAGCTGAATATCTTTTTTATATTGTGGTGCCCAAAAGTGCTAACAATATTCAAGGTGAGGCCGCACCAGTGCAGAGCAGAGCGGGACAATCCCCTCCCTCAACCGGCTGGCGATGCTTTGCCTGATGCCCCCCTGGACAAGTTGGCTACCAGGGCACTGATGACTCATATTCAACCTGCCATCGACCAGGACCCCCAGGTCCCTTTCCATGGCACTGCTTTCCAGCACCTCATTCCCCAGTCTGTCCGTACATCTGGGGTTACCCCATCCCAGGTGCAGAATTTGGCACTTCCCCTTGTTGAACTTCATACGGTTGGTGATTGCCTAATCCTCCAATTCGTCAAGGTCTCTCTGCTGGGCCTCCCTGCCTTCAAGGGAGTTAACAGCTCCTCCCAGTTTTGTGTCACCTGCAAACTTGCTTAGTATCCCTTTCAGTCCTGAATCCAAGTAATTTATGAAGATGTTGAACAGCACAGGGCCCAAGATGGAGCCCTGTAAAACCCCACTAGTGACAGGTCGCCAGTCTGATGTCACCCCCTTCCCCTTCATTATTAACCTCTGTGCTCAGCCTGTGAGCCAATTACTCACCCACCACATGATGTATTTATTCAGCTGTGTGCTGGACATTTTGTCCAGAAAGGTTCCATGAGAGACAGTATCAAAATCTCTACTGAAATGCAAAAAGATTACATTAACTGGTTTCCCTTGATCAGCTAGGTGGGTTACTTTGTCATAAAAGCAAATCAGGTTGGATAAGCAGGACTTTCCTTTCCTGAAGCTGTGCTGGCTGTGATGAATGACTATGTTGTCTTTCAGGTGTTTTTCAATAACTCCCAGAATAACCTTCTCCATAACTTTACCAGACATTGAAGTGAGACCGACAGGCCTGTAGTTTCCAGGGTCCTCCTTCTGTCCTATATCTGTTGTAGGTAGCAAGTACCAGGCTTCTGCTTGAGAATTCTCATTTTGGGCCATTCACACACACATACATACATACACACAATTTTTTCTGTCTGTTAGCATTCACAGTTTAAGCTGTTTTTCATTTAAAACATTCGCAGTTCCTTCTTGTCCAATGCTGGATTATCTGTCCAGGAATAAAGCCTGAACTGTGAAGATTTTCACTTAGTTGGAGAATGTGTGACACCTCCTCTCCTGATGGGCTTACAAGTGTTCAGTGGGGAGCTGGATTTCTGCTCAGACTTCTCTCTCCAAACCCCCTCATAAGGCTTCTGTACTATCCTGTACCTGAAGAAAACCTGTAGGAACTAAGTGTCCCTAACACAACTACAAGTGAAATTGGGGTGAAATTGGCTAACTTGGGCTCTCATGGACTGTTCTTCACCCAGAAAACAGGGAAAGAAAACAGGCAGCCAGAGAAGGGGTGCGTGGAATTTTTCCTGTTTTGGACTGAAATTCGTGAGATGAAGATTGGAGGGGGTTTTTTGCCCTTTTTTAATTTGGTTTCATTTGGTTTTTTTTAACCAAAGAATAGGCTCTGACCTAGTGGAAATCCCATGACTCAGGAAAAATTGGCAAGACCCTGACATACTTCACATTCCTGACCTATTTGAGCACTGCCATCAGTGCCATCATCACAGAGCCCGTTACCCAATTAGGGAAGGGAAACCATACCACGTGGCTGTTAGATAGTAGCATTTTTCAAACACTTTCAAGAGAAATAACACTGTGCTTGAAGAGTTTCCAGGGTGAAATATATCAACAAAATTATTCAGTAGGAGTAATTCTTCCAGTACTGTTTACTGTCACACATTAAGATCAAGAAGTAGAAAAGGACATGTGGGAGAGAGAGCAAGAGAAAATGAAAGGAAGGAAAATCTCATCCCACACACTACTCAAAAGATGTATCATTTCTGGATTGCTTCAAACTGAAGGGAACCCAATAATTATGATTTCACATTTCCAAGTGAACTAAGCTCAGTCCCACACAAATAGCCTCACTATAGTAATATGCTGCTAGCCACTCATCCTAAGCCTGAACACACTATCAGGAACTAACCTAGCAGACTATTAGCACTAATTCTGGTGGTGGCTAGCCTTCATGTATTTAGTTTTCCTTAACCTTCTATCACTCAGGTCTTCATTAAACCTGTTATTCTTTTTATCTTCTGCTGTGCTCATCCTGACATGTCTTGAATGGTCAAAACCCACACTGCAGGCTCAGAAAATGAGAGAAGGCTCAGAGGCACCAGGTAAGAGTCTGATTTGTGTTAGCCTATGAAAGTATGAGATATTGTAGATTTTTATTAATGTAAATCTGAGCCTGCTATGGTTTTGCCAGGAACAAAGCTGCTGGGTGGCCTTCCCAAGAACAAGAGCTGGCTCCCAGGATAGATGGTCCCAAGTGCTTGCAATGCAGGCAGACCTGAACTCTGTTCTAAATCGTAAATGATGCAAGATTCAGCTTGCTTGACTAGTACTTTTCAAGAGTCGTAAGACCTTTCCTTAGAAGGCACCTTGTGTGTACAGTGGTTTAAGTTAATAGAGCTCAGAAGTGCAGAAATCCAGAAAAAGGCTCAGGCTGAAGCCAGCTCTGAAGAGGCTTGATCACTCCACCCTTCCAATGGATGGACACCATGGAGTGTTCAACTCCTACAAAGATACAGATCTTTTAGCTCCGTGACCCTCTCTGTGCAAAAGGCTGTTGCAGCAAAACTGCTCTTGTAAGATGTCTTGTTCCAAACCAAAGTTCGCATAGCAATGAAAAATCTGCATGAAGAGCAGGTCCTGAGCACATGCTTAAGTCAATGCATGCAAGCAAATCTTTTGATGTTAGAGGAATTGCTCCCAGGAGTTAGTCTACCCATGTGCCTGGAACACTGGGCACTAGGTGTTCATCTTGCAGCAGTACAAGGAATTCACAAGCCCTCAACAGGTAAAATTCTGGTTTGTGTACATTTTATTTTTGAAGTAGTATGTCAGCTTTTCCAGTGTCTCCCTGGAAAAGGAGATTCCTGTCTGACAGAGCAAAACAACAAAAGGAGACACAGAGATTTTTATGGATTTTGTCATCTTTTAATATTATTTTATGAACTGTGGTTATAGCAGTTTCAAATCATAGCCATTGCTTGCTGCTTTTTTTCTACTTATCAGACTCAGAGCCAAAACTAAAAGAAAGGCTAGTATGTTTGACATACTTCATCCTGTGCAAGAGAACAACCTCTAACAGCTAGAAAGAAACACTGAATTTTAAAAAGTAAGGAAAGAAAGGAAAGGAAAGCTCTTGTTTTTATAGAATTATTATTATTATTCGAAAGCCGTGGTACATGACTAAGGCTGAGTGGTGTATCTGTACGTTGCACAGACTAGTGTATGTCTCTGACGTGCTAAATACTGATATCTCCTTATAATGATGTGTTAATGTAAGGGGAGTGATTTTGCAAAATTTTATGCCTTATTAAGGAAATGATTCAAGCCCAGGAAATGTGCGGGTTAAGTGCTTGCTTTCCTAAACATGGGTTATGGTGGAAAAAAAGATTTTAGATATTATGTGGAAAAATGCAGTAAAAAGCGCTGAATTAGCCCATTCCATTATGTTGAATTGTTCAGCAATTATGGTCATCCCCCAGCCTAGAAAATTAAAGTATACGATGAAAACCCAATCTAAAGATATCCACTGCTGTGCAACTGAAGATATAGCATCTCACGCTTAAAAGTCACTTTGGGTTTCAATGACCAGACAAAAGTTATCTGACGAATAAGTTTAAACCAGCTACAGTCCCAGCCTGGTGCTGCCCTCCACTCTTTCATTTCACTTCTCACACCACTCACACAGAATAGGAATTGCAGCAGATTTTCAGGGGCTTAAACATGTTCTTCGTAAGTGGAAGATCTCATACAAAACTCTCAACTGCAAAGCAAGAGCAGTCTTTTGTGTTCTTCCTTCCAGAAGGCAGGATCAGGCCGCCAGGCAGCGTGATGGGGATGGCCCATCTTGCTGGGGAAGGAAAATGTGTTGGGTGGGGTGCACGAAATGATTTTCAAATATTCATTTGAACTTGAAAGCCAGTTTGTATTTCACTGCTTTCCCTATGCCATCACGTTCACTCACCACAACTGTTTTCAGTGCTGGGTGGTATGTAAATGAATGTTCACGGAAAGCACACTTTTCACACACAAGCTTGATCAGTGTCTGCAAGTCCCTTTCAGGATGAATAGCTATCTGCAGCATGCCTTTTTAGCAACGTTGATTTTCTCAGTTCTGTTTATGATCTAGTATTTACTAGAGACATTCACACCTATTGGCTATTAGCTTAGCAGCTCTTTCTCCTTCAGCACCAAAAGCCACTCACTGATTCTTCTTTCTTGCTTTCTCTCAGTTGCCTCTCCCCAGTGTTTAGAAACAGTAACTTTAGCCAGGTTTTTTTTCCTAAATTTAAAAATAATAATGTGGCTCCTCACTATAAAATGTCTGTCTCCTCCACTCCCAGCCTCCTGGGGTTGCCGTGGGCATGGTCTGCAAATTAAGCAGAGGCACTCAACCCTCAGCTCAGCTCTAGTCAAACATTAACTACAATGTTTACCCTTGTGTAATCTTCAGTTTTGCATTAATTTAATACTGCTCAGCACTTTTTAACATATTCAGCAAATCTGTGGCACACAGTGTTTTGTGTCTGTATCTCCCTCATCAAACCGAGTTTTGATTTTTAACCAAACTCATCAAAGTAAACTCCTTGCAATGCTCTTCTCTCTCTACTTTGATCTTTACATAATAAAATTTTTAAAAATATGTTGCTTTATGTGGTATTTCAGCTATACTCTGAGGGGTTTTTCCCCCTTAGCTTCAAGGAGAGCAAATAGAAAATTGTTTTCATTTTTCTTTCACATTTCACAAAAAACATGTTCTAGCTGTTTTTGAGCAGCAGAAGGTAGTAAGCAACTCCCAATTAATAATTCCCAGGTAATATCATGGCCTCTTGGAAGCACAGATCTCAAGAAATTCAGTTCATAACACAAGCAAATAAAATTCTCTTTGAAGGTCTGGCTAAAGGACAGTCAGAAAAAAAATGGGTACACATCGTCATTTTTAATCAGTCTTCTCTCTTTGAACTTTCTTCTGATCAAAATGAAACAAACAGAAATCTTGGAGTATATAGTTAGAAAGCCACACACCTCCTGGCTTCAAAATCCCACTGTGCTGGAAAAATCAGCAACTAATGCCACACAACCTAGAGATTTCGCCCCAGGCGTGTTATGTGTAAACCCACAGCAAAGAGGGACTAGATTTTATTAAAGCAAAGACTGAAGCAAAGTCAAACCAGACCTGGGGCTTTAGGCTGTTCAAATAAAGATTCAGCATTTCATACCCACCTTTTGACAGTTGTATGACCCCTGCTACATGGCAGAGTGTGCAATCAGGCTCTTGCTATGAGCATTTGAATGGCATGATCTTTTCTGGACTGGTGAGCACATCAGCACATGCATTATCCCACCTACACCAGTATTAGTAACTCTGCAAGGTTCGATAGCTGTGTGTTGAAAAGGTTTCAAGCTCTACGTTTTTTCATCATGTGCAGGCTCAGGCAGGGCCTGGAGAAGAGCAGGAGGAGCTGGAGGCAGTGGGGACATTTTCCACCTCACGTCACAATGCCCTGATGAGAAGCTCTGGCAGCAGCAAGGGCACTTAGGCTGCAGATAGTTTATACAGAGGCACAAAGTCCAAGGAAAAGAGTTGCCTGAGCTCTTTCCCCTGCCACTTCCCCTTGCAGCTGATTTTTCATCAAATCTCCCTTGCTGTGCTACTCCCACCCCAAGGACCCGACATGTCTGAATGTGACCCTCAGTGAGGGGGGCTGCACTCAATCTCTGGTGTGCTAAATTTAGCCAAATAGTAAAAATCCCAAAACAAACAAGGGAAAACACAGAGTTTGCTGTTCCTTGTACATGAGATAATTCCCTTTAGCTTACTGACACACATCGCTTTCTTTCTTCTCCCATTTAGGAAAGTGTACAATTATGTGTGCGGCCGGGAGCTGGAAGCGCCAAGCCGGTTCTGCTGGACGGTACCCTGCTGGCTGAATGCTCCCCAGGGACCTCCTTGATCTCCTCACGCCTGTCTGAGGCCCTGCTCAAGCCAAAGAGATTAAGGAAAAGTCAGTGAGAATTTAGGCATGCCTGACTCCAACAAGCCATTTGCACCAATTCACAAAGGGAAAACCTTGGAAGTGTTTCCAAAAATACAAGCCAGTCGTGTGAGTTAAGGCTGCAAGGGAGCCTAACACACAGACTTTCCGCATAATCAGGGTTTACCTCAACTCTGTTCTGTAAACTCTGGTTTCTTAACAGAAACAGCTCATCATGCTACACCCTGGCTTGACAGACATACAGAAAGCTTTTGAAAACAGCTAGAAGTAGAACAACCCAGCTGTTTCTTTAATGAAAACTGTTGTTAGCAAACTATCTCATAATTTTTCAAGCATTTTGGGGAGAAAAATAATATATTACTAATAATCACGTGAAATGGGAAATTACCAGATTGATGGCACTGGAAAGTAAGGGAGTATCTCAGGCCATGGACAATTACCAGTGTGGACAGTAGCAGCATAACTGTCCCCACAGCCTCTGGTGAAAGAGCAGAGGAGGGAAGCCTGGACCTTACCCTGGAAACAAGTGAATTATTCAGAGCAAGACACTGGCTAGTGTCCTTTTACATTTTTGTTTTGGTTTGGTGATTGGCTTTTACTTTTGATATGAGGAGTGAATTTTTGCAGGATGCTTATGATTTCAGAGTTTTATTTCTCAGAATTGTTGAATAACTCTTGACCCACAGCCCATCCACAAGCTGTTCACATTGAGGTTGCACAGGTTGAACAGCATGAGGGAGGTTAGTGCTAGGTGCAGGTTGGGGCTGGATGCCACCAAAAGCAAGGGAAAGAGTTCACACTGGACCACTGCCACACCAGGGCTCAGCCCAAAGGCCAGAGTGATGCTACATGTCCCTTAGATGAGACAAGGCAAGACCTCTTCTACAGTAGAGCTCAGTGTCTGTGCCACAAAAGCTGAGTTTGTGGCTGCTATGCTCATTGCTACACGTCAGTCCACCCATGCAGTGATGCCACGTTGAGTGGGCTGCATCCCACAGCTATCAATGGAGATACAGACTGTACATGCAGATGTAGCCACCTGGCTCATTATTTTTCTGTCCCTATCACTTTTGTAATCAAATGTCAGGATTGAATACCTGTATTCATTTTTTCAGCATTCACTTGGCTATTGAACTCAGTTTCCATTACATGATGATGAACATGATGAACATCATCATCATGAATTCAGTTCTCAAAATAAATCAGTCAAATATTTATGGGAAAATAAATGCACGTTATTTTGTCTTATTTGATGTTACTACAGAGTAGATTCACCAAAACAGTATGAAGAGGAGACAGTGATTCTCCTGCATCAGGATGGCTAATAAATCAAGGGCAACACAACCAGGATCAAATTCAAACCACTGTAGGCTTTTCACTGTATTACTGCCAAACCCTGAGCCACCCAGTCGTTCTCTGTCTCAATCCCCAAAAATATGTTTAGATTCCAAACACAAAGCTTAATTGTTTATTAAGGAAGTGGTGATGGAGAAATAATGCTGCTGTGGAGGAAAAAGCAGGAGGGTTTTACAAGATGCAGTAGGATTTATCATCATCTCCTTCAGATCAGCTCCCTCACCCCTTTGTTCTTTCTTTACTTTTGCTTTAATTCTTACTGAAATAGAAGTCAATTCTCTGACTGTGGACAGGATGGTATGCAAAACCCACACAGGATGACCTGATTATATTGATATAATGAAAAAGATCAGCTTTCCTTGTATTCATAGCCCTGTGAGACCTCTGATTAAACATGTGGCCTTGTTTAATCCCTGCTTTATTCTCCCATTGCAGCTGGTGTAATTACAAACCAAACATATTTTACACCCTGTTGTCGTGTATTGATATATCTCCTGTCAAACAAAATAATTTCACACGTGGAAACTGGAGAGATTTTTTTCCCTTAGAGGATATAAGACTGTGAGCTGGTACCTAACTATCTATTTTGTGTAATTATACCCATGAAAGCACGACAAGTCTGTAGTCACATATTTTGGCTATTCAGATCTTAGCAGCATGTTTATGTGACTGAAGTAATCTCTTCATCATGTCCTGCGGAGCTGTACCTGGACAGACTCACGCTAATAAACTACTGATGGCAGAATCAGAAAATTCTCGATAATGGAGCAAGGCGCAAAACAACCCTGGCTTGCTCCTAAATCTGCAGTGCTCACATCATGTGTATCTTTATTCAGTGATGCAGGATGAGTCACAAAAATGTTAACTCAAGATATATTTTAAACTCCTGAGCTAGCACTGTCCTGAGAAGAAAATTCTAATTTTGCTTCCTGTGGGCATACTTTTGAGAGCAGATTATAAATCTGAGTAGTGAAAATTGCTCTCTCTTTTTTTTTCCACACAGGCAGTTTTGGAAGATCAGGATTTTTCACTGTAAAAACAGCAAATTGCCCACACAAACAATTTACATGCACACCCAAAACCACACATCCCAAATCCCATGCTCCTGTTCTCCACCCTTGCACAGTGTGTTGCTTTCTTTTCTTCTCTGGTTGGTCTAAGCTTGGCTTTGTGAGATTGCAATAATAAATCTGGATCTTTCCATTGAAGGAGAAAACAATCACGCTCTAAAACCAGCATTTTGCATGTCTAGCTTTGAATGTCAGGCATGAAACGAGTTTGGAGAAATCTGGTCCCACTGTGGGACACAAGACAGTACCAAACAAGCTAGAACTTCCAATGGGAGTAGTGCAGCTGCCTTCCCACGCTACCCTATCAAACAGGCTCTACCTCTGCCAATGAAACTGCTCTTCTCCTGGGAACCCCTTCTCTCCTTTAAGACCCAACTCAAGGTGCCTCTCAGATCACCTTGATCCCACCTTCACTCCCAGGTCCCCATGTCCTGTTTACTCAGTGTGTTTTGTTTGTCTGTTTTGGAGCATATCAAGTACTTCTCTCTAAAAATTAAATCCATGTATGATTCAAGGACTGCTCCTGATGGAGAACACAGGAAAGATGATACCTGCTGTAGTTTCCTACTGCTGCATTGTCTTCTAGTAGTTTTTCAGAATCAGTATCACAGAAGAGTTGAAGTTGTAAGGGACTTTGGGAGATCATCTGGTCTGTACTGCTCTGGTCTCTTAACCATCTTTGCAGCCCTTCATTGGACTCTCTCCACTCTGTTCCTTTCTTTCTTCTACTGAGGAGCCCAGAATTGGACACAGTACTCCAGGTGTGGCTTTACCAGTAATGTGTAGATGGGAATGGTGACAACACTCCTTCTAAAACAATGCATGACCCTATTTGCCTTTTCAGCCACCAGGGAACTCTATTGGCTAACAGTCAACTTGGTGCCTATCAGCCCCCCCAGGTCCTTTTCTGCCAAGCTACTTTCCAGCTGGATGGTCCTCACATATGCTAATGGCTGGGATTGTTCCTCTCTAGGTGCATGCTCAGCACCTCACCAGGGGTGAGCAATGCTTGTTCTTGTAGTGGGAAAAAAAAATTCTTTTATTCAATATTTCTTCTAAAAATTCAAATTTTTGGCCAAAAAATAAGACTTGAGAATTTTACTGAAAAAAATTTCACTTGATGAGAAAGCCATGTTTTCAGTGAAAAGCAACAAGAAAATAGATATGTCAGACAATTAATTTGATTCAGGTCTATTGGCAGGATGAATATGGCTGTCACACACAAACCACAAATGTCTTCTTGGAAGGACAGAAAGTACATCTTCCTCTTTTAACCAACAATGCATCAAAAGTAATGGTAAAATGGTTTGCCTTTTTACAAGGGGAGTTTACCAGACATCCATTTCCAGACATCTTGTGTATACTCCTCAGTAGCCAGGCAGAAAAGGACCTTGGAGTCTGGATTTATGGGAAGATTAACATGAGCCAGCAGTGTGCCCAGATGGCCAAGAAGGCCAATGACATCTTGGCTTATGTCAAGAACAGTGTGGCCAGCAGGACCAGGGAAATGATTCTTCCCCTGTACTCAGTGCTGGTGAGGCCACACCTGGAGTACTGTGTCCAGTTCTGGGCCCCTCAGTTCAGGAAGGACATTGAGGGGCTGGAGCAGGTCCAGAGAAGAGCAGCAAGGCTGGTGAAGGGACTCAAGCACAAGTCCTATGAGGAGAGGTTGAGGGAGCTGGGGTTGTTCAGCCTGGAGAAGAGGAGGCTCAGGAGAGACCTCATCACTCTCTGCAACTCCCTGAAAGGAGGTTGTAGCCAGGTGGGGGTTGGTGTCTTTTCCCAGGCAGCTATCAGTAAGACAAGAGGGCTTGGTCTTAAGCTCTGCCAGGGGAGGTTTAGGTTAGATATTAGGAATAATTTCTTTACAGAGAGGGTGATCAGGCATTGGAATGGGCTGCCCAGGGAAGTAGTTGGATTCTCCATCCCTGGAGGTTTTTAAGATGAGACCGGATGTGGCACTTAGTGCCATGGTCTAGTAACCATGGTGGTAGTGGATCAAGGGTTGGACTTGATCTCAGAGGTCTTTTCCAACCCTGCTGATTCTAGGATTCTATGATTCTAGGATTTGTCTGTAGTTTTCAAAATTTACCAGAAGCAGCAAATTCAATCAGATCCCAGGGGAAGTCAGTCCCCAGCAAGCAAATATATTTATGCATTTAAGCTTGCTATCTGCCTTTTTTGCATCTTTATGCATAAAGGCTTACTCTTTGGCCACTCCACATCAATGAACATGGGACCATAAGGCCAGCAAGAAGCCAGTGTAACAAACGCTTCCCATGCCTGGAGGTTAGATGTCTGTACTGCATGACTGCTAGGATGGACCCTGTGAGATTTTTCAGGACAGTCAAGCCCTAGACAAGTTTCAGGGACATTGAAGAGGCCATTATGAACACTTGGCATGAAAAATTTGGGTGTGGCATTTGTCCCAGGCCAACTAGCACTCTCTCACTCAATTTCCAGGCATGTTTCAGGGGTTAACACAAGCAAGGAGCTGTTCAGGTGGGAAATTCAGACAGGTGCCTCTTTTGGACAGACTAAAGAGTCCATTATGTAAATGAACCATTCTACAACAACAAATGGTCTAAAGGACATTTATTTAACCACAATAGAGACACAACAAGATGAGCCACAGCAGTATTTCAGTGGTCCCAATCCTTAGAGACATTAGTCTGCATTGCAAAACCCCTGTGAGAGGCAACACATGCATCTGACTTCCCAGCAGACCCATGGCACCAGCAAAGAGGCATGTGTCTGGTCCAGAGACTGGCAGAGAAGGTGCAACATGCAGTATAGCAGAGCTAGTAAGAGCTGCTTCTCCATTACTGCAGGAAAGAACACAACATTTCACCGCCAGCCCACCCCACTCTTCCACATAACACATTTGAAATGGGAGGTGGATATTACAGGGGTTTTAGCCATGCTATATCAGCCTAGACCTATGCTGCCATCACCCCAGGGCACATTCCAAGGCAGGAGGAAGAATACCAAATTTACTCTGCTTTTTAGAAAGATGTTTCAGCCTACCTTGGGCCCCAGATTACATTCTGAGTTCTTTCTTCACTAAGTCCTGAGGAGTCTCGGGTGGCTACCAGCATACCTTAAGTCCCTCTAAATGAGGGATAGAGATAAACCTTAGAGGTAAAGTTAAGGCAACATTTTTAGTGGTATCAACTAGGAAAGGCTCTCTTTCTCTGCTACAAGTCTAGACCATGCACTCCCCACAGCTTGCAGACCAGCTGTACAAATGGTGCATGCCATCCTTTCCACCTTACATCCCACAGAGGGTCTGGTCAGAACAACCAACCCTCTCTGATACCTGAATCTAGCAGGGGTTAGATGGCTGTGCCTCTCCCTTTGTCTTGGAAACTCAGCACATGCTTGTTGGGAGATGTGTAGGCAACGCATGATCCAGCTGCTTCTTGCAGTGGGGTTTTCAAAATCTGCCAGCACTGGCCCTATTCTTCTTCCCTGTAGTAGCACAAAGGTTTTCAAATCCATCATCTTTTCTCATTAATTAGTGCATAATGGTATTCAAACAGTATATCATAATTAGCTTCTCCCTTGAGACCCTTCTCTGCCACACACATCTTTATGTTCTTCTAAAAGGCATTAATCTTTACGATCTGACATTTTGTCTTATCTTTCTCCCCTACCTCCACCCCAACAGAAACTGTCTTCTCATCATAGTCAGTTACGCAAACCTACAGAGTGTTCCCAGAATGTAAACCTGAAATACGGTAGCATTTCAAAACAGACCTGCTGCTATAGTTGGTCTAAATGTTTCCCCTCTTTGAGCCATCTTCTGTAGTATTTAATGTTATGAGCCCATGCAGTACTTTCTGCATAGAAATGTGAGCAGCTTACTATTGAGTAGTGTAGTTTGATCTCTGCTGACGGATGATTTATTTTTCTTTTATGTTTGGGAGATGGAAAGGATGCTCTGATTTTTGAAGAGGCTTGAACCAAACTGCTGATGTTTCGTGCGGCCATCACATCCATCAGTAATGGAGTTTGGTGTTATCCTGAGGAGAGGAGGGTTAATTCGCCCGAGTCTAGCCACTAGGCTTAGGGGAAGAAGGAGAACTGTGATTTCAGGTGACAATTCCTATTTACACTGTACATGAAAAGATAAGCTGCTTCAAAACACACCATGCTCTTGCTGCTAAGCTTGAGGAGGTTTTGGGGAGGCTGAATTCAATGGGGCTGGACCCTGGCTCTGCCTCTCATCACTGGATGTTTGTTATGCGTGTGATGTTCTTTGCTCTTGAAATTTATTTCAAGGTCAGAGAAACTTACCTTCTATGTATATTGGGTAGAAGCATATTTTGTTAGCAAAATTTATAAGATGCCTTGTTTTAACAGTTGTTACAGTAGATTGATTGGGTAATATTTATTCGTGCTATAATTATCTTATTTCATAGTAGTGAATGTAAGGAGGCAGCTAGGCATGCTGAAACCAGAATAACAGAATTCAGGAGATTTGCAGCAGGAGGCAAGGTGTTGTACTGTATATACTGTTGTGTCTTGCTATTTATATCAAGTTAAACTTGTTTTTCCAGCTATTTATGCAAATGACCATCTACCCAATAAATTACATCATTTCCAGCACCGAATGGCACCAAGATATGTTAACTAGGAATTTAAGCACCAGAAAATGATCTTGACTGACTTAAAAATGCAACTATAAAAGCCCCAAGAAAGCTAATCTTCTGAAGCAGGATAGGGAGGGGGATAGGTGGGAGGAGGAAAGGAGGGAGCAGGGAGAGACAGACAAAAAGAAAGCCCCATGCACAACCAGATTCACACACACCAGTTTTAAAATTCTAAGTCTAAAAATACATTCCCTGCAAATATTCACTTGCAGATTGATTCGTCTCTTCTCCCTTGGCTGAGCCAAGTATGAGCACCTCTCATGTTTTCAGGTGTAGATGAACATCTGCTTAGAGGTGAACCACAAAGAGCTCATGCAAAATTAAATATGTGCAACTATATGTGGTAAATGCCACCAAATAGAACCATCTCTGTAAAATCAGAGATGCATTCCCTACCTTTGTTTTAAACTTTTCATATATAGGAGCAGGCCAATGTGGAAAGAAAACAATTCAAGAATTATCTTTTTTATTTTTTTTCAGCTAAGCAGTTAAAAACTTCTTAAACCTTTCACATAAGCAAATGATCTCACGAAGACACCACAGTCTGCGACAGTCAGATTAGGAATGACTGACACCTGACAGGCACTTGGGCAAGGCTGAGCATGCCACTGGGTACATTAACTCCCTGGGGCACCAGCCGAGGTAGGGTGGAGAGTGCTGGGGTTTTCTGCAGCCCACTAATCCTATGTTTCTTCATTTAGGGGCTCATCATGACATGACTCCGGGCAGTGAGCCCTGCAGGACAAGCACAATAGAGGCAGACTCTTCTCCTGTGATGGTGTCCCTATAGGTGGTCACAAGGCAACAGCCCATGCATGAAGCAGTGAGAAGTTTCCCTGAGTGAAGGAAAACTCTCTCCTCTCATCCCATAGGAGTCCCAGGACCATTTCCCAAAGCCTGTTACCAGGGTTTGCTCCCCAAACCAAGGCTCACTTCAAACTAAAGCTCGTGCAAGCTTTGGATAATTTTAGCACAGGAAATGAGAATCCTGCAATTGTGCTGCCAGCTTGCCTGCCCGTGTTTTAGCCTCCCCTTCCTCTCAGTACACACACCCTAATAAATTTTGATTCCAGTTTCAACTAAGATGAAGTGAGGGAATAGAAGACTGACCTGAATTTGTGACCCCAGTGAGGGAAGGGAGTGCCAAACTCAGCTGTTATCTTTGGCAGAGACTGCCCAGGCAGCCAGCACAGCCTTTCTGGCTGGCAAGTGAGCATGCAGGCAGGCTACAAATGAGAGATCATCTCTCTGCTGGAGGGGAGTTGGGGTAAGCCAGCTGTCATGACAGGGTCAGGGCATTTGTAGTCAAAGGATGTAAGTTTGTATGAGACAAACCACTATTGATAGAAAAACCCAAAGAGTATAAAATGGCACAACAGGAACTATTCTTGGTAGTTCAGTCTCCTTTTTATTTTTTTGTGCAATCACTTACAAGAACAGAGATGGCAATAAAATACCTCCTGGGGAGCCCTGGACACCTGTCATGACTGGAAATAGGGTCAGCACCTCCGTCACAGACTGTGCAAATGAGCACCTCGCTTTCCATCTTCCCCAGTTTCTCATCCAGGCATCCAAGCAAAGCGCAACTGGATCTTCTCAACATGCTGAAACATGGGATGCCTGGGAGAGCCTGTAGGCTCTGAGGATCCAAGCTTGTAGCAGTTGGTTTCCCAAGAATCACAGTATCTGTTCCTCTCTCATTGTCTTTCCTCTGAAATCCACACGTTCACATGCCACAACATCCTGGCGTGAGAAGATTTATAGGCTTCCTCTGTCCTTCTGCCTCTCAGACAGCAGGGTGCTCAGAGAAACCAGTGCCACACATGCTTTCATGTCAGACTTGCCACTTACCACACATGTTGCTATCTCTGCAGGCAAGGACGGGGACCGTGCTGCCCCAGGTCCTGCTCCTTCCCCCAAGGCTCCTTTTCCCCAAGGTCAGTGTAAGTGAGAACACAAAAGCTGGCCCTTTATCAATGGGGTTTGGTGCTCTTTAATGGGATTAAGCCAGTTCCACCCAGTGCTGGTTGCTACAAAGGCTTTTTCCCCTGTCTCAATGACGTGTTACATCTTAACGTGTGTGGTCATATCTGCAGTCGATTTGTGCATCTCTTTGTTCTTTGCATATGTTTTTATTGCCGGGGGGGGCATGCAGCAACCAGCCAGCAAGTTTTTGCGGTGACCAGTTCATTCAATTCTTTACACAGTTAATACACTGCAGCCAAAATAAGAATCTTCAATATCAATTCACTGAAAATAAAGCTGTATGACAATCACACAGCACTTTCAGATTGGCAGGACATAAAGGATGCAACACTGCCAACAGTATAGCTGAGGTACATCTCATTTAAGTTTAGCAAACCATTGGCTTGCCAGCTAGATGTTTAGCCCTCTCCCTGATAAAAACATGTGAGAAGCAGCACTTTCAAAAGGCAATTCATCACCTCTCCCTTAGATATCTATTGAGATAGAGATGAAGCACCATGTAGAAGTCCCTCTGTCGCTTTCCTTCTCCATCAAGGATTGAGGGAGCCTCACACAAAAGGTTTCTCAGTGGCCAGTGCCAGATTATGTGCATCATGGCAGGTATCATATTGCATGGGACTGTTCAGGACTAAGAAACCTCAGATTTCTTAGATAAATCCCCAAACCGCTGTTGGAGGATAGCATATTTGATCAATTGTGACCAGAAGTGCCTATGGATATTTTGTTAGAAGTAGTGCAGAAGTGAAATGCTCTCTTGCCTGCCAGCAATGGATATATTCTCTTCCCTGGTCACAGACCTTTTATCGTAAGACCATGACTCAGCAAGCACCCTGACCAATACCTACCTGACGAAGGTATTGGCCACTCACAGGGCATGAAATGTTTCCCAGTACTGGCACACAACATTACTCTGGTCCAGGGAGCTTTCACAAATATTTCCTGGTAAGTATACAACAACTCAGTTTGAGTTAGCACATCCAAATACGGGGAAATATTCAGGGGGACATCATCAGGAAAACAAGGAGTCTGGAGCATTTGAAACACTCCATACCAGAACAGTCTGAAATGACTGAAGTTTCAAAACAGTCATGGAAATATATTTTTAATAAAATTAGAAATTTTTATGAAATCTTGTTAATATCATCAGCCATAAAATTCAGGGGGGACATTTATGTCTTACTGCTGTTGAAAAGCGAACTAAAAATTCCTCTACCTGAAAATGGCAATTCATTTGTGTGCTGGCAGTCAGGAAAGTTCATCCCTCTAGTTTAGTATTGAAATCTTTTGTGTTCTGACTCTTTTTTCTGCTTTCCTCTTCTTTTTATCTTCTCTCCAATTTGTCAAATTAAAAAAAAAAAGGAAAATATTAATTAAAAAGTTATGAGATTAATTTTCTTCTTTCGTAACTTTTAAAAAATCATATCTTCCTTTTCTCCAGGCAGGGAAAAAAAAAACATTATTAAACAATCATAAAATATTATCTGTAATTCTAAATACCAAGAATGTGAAATTCTTTTGGGGGTTTTGTAGGAGATAACAATGCTTTGCCTTTGGCTGCCCCGTTCTGGGAGAACTGCATAGTGGGCTCCACGTTTCAGTGGTGTCCTATCCACTCAGAGGCCTTCTCAGCAGTCCAGAAGAGAGGGATCTGGTTGTATGAAAGCAGTTCAGCATCTTCATGTCACCTGAAAGCCCATGGGTGACTGGGCAAGGAGTGCTGGGGCAACCTTGTATGGGGCAGGGCTGCCATTGCCTCCTCCCTATTGGGACTGCCCAACTTTTGGCTGTCTCGGCCATCCCCTGCTGCTGAGGCTAGAGCCCAAGGGCCAGAATTTCCATCCAAACCTCTCTCACATGCACTCTGCAGTAACAGCAGCCACTCCAGAAAGCATCCTCAGACCATACAATCTAAGACATAATAATCAAATTGGAAACTTTCTGGCACTGCTTTTCTACACACTAAATCCTCGATAACAGATTAGCACACCAAAGCCTCTGAGCAAACATAATGACTCCTTCCCTGTGCTCCCTCCCCTCAGCAAACCTATGGCTTGAAAACCTATAAATGTGCTATTTCAGCTGTTTTAAGCAGCTTATCATGATTTTCTGAAAGTCTAGCCTCAAGACTCTGGATCCCCTTCATAATAACATTTAATGCTACCATTATGTAATTGAATCCATTTTGTCTATGTGGTGGGAATATTACTAAACTGTAATTCATTTCACCATCTTGATGCACTTGGACTTTTAAGTCCAAGTATAGAACGTAAAAAGGTTTAGAAAAAATGAG